>NW_001510340.1:0-1451 GCF_000149645.3 Aspergillus fischeri NRRL 181 | reverse complement strand
GATGAAGTTGCTGACCCAGTTCTTTCCAGTTGATGTGCCAGGTTTCTGATGAGAAAGTAATAAATCTGCCATCTTGCGTACAGTAGCATGAGTTGGTGGTAGGCCACGCTCATCCATATCAAGGATCCATTTCTTCAAAGAAGCTTCCTCAAGATTGCTAAGCTTCTGGCAGTTTACTGGTACATCAGTCCGTGATTTTCGACCGTTGATTCGGTATGTAAGTGTGCGGTAGGGAACATCATATGCTGCTGCTGCGGCACGAATACTTTTGAACTGGCCATTCTTAAATGCTTTTAGTGCAAGCTGTATTCAATCTTCTGATTTGATCACTGGATCTGCAGTCTTTTGTGGCATGATAATAGTTGTCTGGCTCTGCGAAGCAAGTCAGGGCCGAAGGAGCTGAGGTGGCCGAAACTGTGTGCCGCTCGGTTGGGTGTGCCGCTCGGTTGTGGATTACGTTAACTAACGTAATCCACGGCCGAGCGGCGAATACGACCGAAGTGCGAATTTTCGCCGCAACCACCATGATTTTGAAGCTTTTAAACACCAACGCCATTAAATTAGCATATGTAAAAGATAGAATAGCTAGCTATCTATTAGGACAACTTCTTCTATTATGTCCAATACTCCAACATCCACTGCAGCGTGGTGGTGCACGCTGTTGAGCTGTAGATAGGGCCGCTTCAACCTGGATATTAACCTGTGTATCAAGCTAATGAACACGATTTTGACCTTCTTGTATAGATAAAAGGACATCTTTCCCTATTGGAGCATGCCTTCTTGCCTTCTTCTTTATTTTCCGCTCATTTTCAGCTCGTAGAAGCTTGATTTCTTCTTGAAGAAGAAGATTCGTATTCATTGCCATCTGCGCGGCCTTTTCGAGATGCCGAATATGAGCTATTAGACTGCTAGATAGCTTCCTTTTTTGTATGCTTCTCTGTATAGTGCGGACCTTGTGATCAAGCTGGCGAGGATTCTGAGGAGTTTGAAAAGCAGAGGAGATAGAGCCTCTAATAAGTGGTGGTGTTGGCGTACGAAGTTGAAAGGTAATCTTTCCAAGGACCTGATCTTCATTTAATGGCTTTAGACCAGCTCCTGCAAAGCCATTGCATATATTTGCTTGGTTAAACACCTTGTCTCGCGCTGGAGGATATAGGTGCAGGAAATCCTCCTTATCGATATGATTATTTCCAGCCATCATCATTCCTTCAACTAGTTTCCCATAGGCACGCTTAAGCGGCCCGAAAACGCCAACATCCGTGGTTGTAGAAGATGAGAAGTATGAGGTGGCATGCAGAGACAGATGATTGCATTCTCCTCACAGAAGGTATCAAATTCTGGAGTTAAATGGCTAGAATGGCCATCGAGGATAAGCAACCGCTTTGCACCAGTTGAATAGTGTTTAGAATATGGTTCAAACACATCCTTTAACCAGTGAAGACCAATTATAT
>NW_001510339.1:0-1437 GCF_000149645.3 Aspergillus fischeri NRRL 181 | reverse complement strand
ATCCAGAAGGGGCGACACGAGTCGCCCGGCCGCGCCGACCGCCCCCGGCGTACCGGGGGAGCGACGACGACCATCCAATTGCCCCCACTGTAGCCCCTCAGAACCGGTCCGCACGCAGGTGATCCCGTCAGATCGCCCTCGCGGGCGCTGGCGGGCTGCGGCATACGGCCCTCGGGTGGGGGGTCCGGACCCCGCGGACACGCCCACAAAGGGCGGCTCCCGCGGGGCGGCTCCCCCCGGGAATCTGGGTATCAGGACTGGCCAGCGGCCAACGATCCACAGACTCCATCGGTGCCGGGGACCAAACGGCCCCCGGGCTTCGGTCATCCCAGCGATGTGGGGCTCCCGGGCGTTTTTAAGCACGGCACGAAACGAGCCCGGGACGGGCGCCCGTCGCATGTCTCGGGGGTCACGGGCGCGCCCATTGCTGGACACTCCGAACCCCGTTGACAGCCTGGACGACCCGACCAAGGACGCTGCGCGCCGGCCGCTCGAGAGTAGAAACCACGGCTGGGATGGGCGACTGCCCCCGTTCCTGAAGCGAGGCCCCAAC
This sequence comes from Aspergillus fischeri NRRL 181, assembly GCF_000149645.3. Classification (NCBI taxonomy): domain Eukaryota; kingdom Fungi; phylum Ascomycota; class Eurotiomycetes; order Eurotiales; family Aspergillaceae; genus Aspergillus; species Aspergillus fischeri. The sequence goes on along the minus strand of NW_001510339.1, from coordinate 884 downwards.
TGAGGGAACCTGTGCGCCACCAGTCACAGAGAGGCGGCCTGCCTGGCAGGGAAGAAGTGGCCGGCGCAGAGCTCGCACGCCACCAGAGGTGACGCGGCTCTCGCCTCCACATAGAACCACCGACCTCGACCGGGCCGATATCGTGCGTGCAAACGTTCCCGGGTCCGGATCTGGCTGGCGGGGGGCCCATTTTGTATGGGGTGGTCCGTGCGTTGACCCGCGCGCCCATACAAAGTGGGCCTCTCAGGTTCGCCCGTTGCTTGGGCCGCAAGGGGACTTGGTCACTCGCGCCGTCTCGCGCGCGCGCGCAGGGCCGGTCGGCCCTCGAAGGGCGCCCGCCTGCCAACTGGTCCCCTCCGCGCGCGCGGCCCACCCATTACTCGCTGCAGGAGGGCGCGCGCGCCCGGCCATATATCGACCCCGGTGTCCGTGTGTCTGTCTCTGTATAGAGATAGTAGATAGATAGATAGATAGATAGATACGTATGGCACCGGTGGGCCATGCCGACCTATATCGGTGCAGATGTCTGGGTGCGGGTGCGGGTGCGGGTGCATATATATATATATATATATATACATATATATACGGGTGTCTGTATATCCACATGTATGGATGCCACCGGCGGGCCATGCCGACATATGTCGAGACCGACGACCATGTGCGTGTCTCTGCAAGTGTCCGTATATATGGCGCGCGGGGTCCACTGGTCCCTCTAGGGCGCGCGCCGGCCAACTGGTCACCCCGGGGCCGCGCGCCCCCGGCCTCTGTCGACCCCAGTGTCTGTGTGTGTCCCTCGACAGGTGTCTGTCTGTGGCGCGCGCGCGCGGCCGGTCTGCCCAAGGGCCCCCCGCCAACTGGTCACCTTCCCGCCGGCCGCACCCCAA
>NW_001510331.1:0-1658 GCF_000149645.3 Aspergillus fischeri NRRL 181 | reverse complement strand
AAGGTTATTCAGTTAAAATGAATAACTTACCAAAGAATGAAAATTCTAAAAAAAGAAAAAGAAAATCTGAAAATGGAAATTCTAGAAAAAAAGGAAAATCTGAAAATGGAGATTCTGGTTCTCCGGATAAAAATGAAAATAAACCTAAACCTAAAGTCTTTTTTCCTAAGGAAGATGAAGAAACTCAATCATATAAATATTATATGCAAAAGTATGATATATGTGTAAAAAAAAATGAACTTTGCCCTAGAGGTACCAGGAAAGAAGTAGAAGATAATTTTCATAATTTATACTCTGAATATAAAAAACATAAACCAACTAATCCTGATTTAGATTGAGAAAAACTTACAGAGGTTTATTATTCTACATGAGATAGGCAACCATTTGGTAATAGGAGATATGCTGACACTGAAAGAGGTTTTGAGCAGGCTTATGAGTATATGAAAAATAAGGCAAGATTAATAGAGATGGGACATAGTAAGGGAAAAATTCTAGAAGCTAGTGCTTTATGGAAAAAGGCTTTGGGTAATGTCGAATTTACAACTTTTAAGAAATATATAGAAATTCTTGATATTATAGTTAATAAAAGAGGTAGATAATTTTTTGTATAAAATTATTATAAAAAAATTTTTATTTATTTATATATGAAATAAGTATATTTTTCATATGTTTATCTCCCAGCTAATTAATTATTATATAAAATTTATATATATTAATACTATTTATTGTGTTTAGTTTAAATTTAACTGACTAACTAATTCAGAACATAATGTAATTTAATTAGTAATTAGTCATCTTTAGTTTAGATTTAAATTTAAATTTAACTGTAATTACTATTGAAATCTTATCTATTAAATTTAAAAAAAATAAACAATGTACTATCAATCAATTCAATTTAATCCATTTCATTTAGTGTCACCATCATTATTTAGTAAAGGCTTATTATTTTATAATGATTTATTTGTAGGTTTACAAAATATATTATCTAGTTTTATAGATAGTAATTTATGATATTATTATTTATTTTTAATTTTTATTTTTAGTATATTATTAACAATACTTTTATTTATTTTAGTTATCCAAACACAAAAAGGTTATTCAGTTAAAATGAATAACTTACCAAAGAATGAAAATTCTAAAAAAAGAAAAAGAAAATCTGAAAATGGAGATTCTGGCTCTCCGAAGGAAAGTAAACCTAAATTATTTTTTCCTAAGGAAGATGAGGATACTAATTCTTATAGACATTATATGGTAAAGTATGATTCGTATGTTAGAGATGAAATTAGTTTCGACCCTATAGGTACCAGGAAACAAGTAGAAGATACTTTTCCTAGTTTATACTCTGAATATAAAAAACATAAAGTAAATAATCCTGATTTAGAATGAGGAAAACTTACAGATATTTATTATTGTACATGGAATAAGCGGCCATTTGGAAGTTATAAATATTCTGGAGATGATCAAGGTTTTGCTGCTGTTTTTGAGTATATGGAAAGAAGAAAAGCATTAGTAGAGTCAGGACGTGTTAAGGGAAATCTTCCGATGGCTAGTTCTATGTGTAAAAAGGCTTGGGGTAATATCGATTTTACAACTTATGAGAAATATATCAAAATTATTGATAATGTAGCTAATAAAATAGGTAAATAGATATTTTGTAT
>NW_001510327.1:0-1409 GCF_000149645.3 Aspergillus fischeri NRRL 181 | reverse complement strand
TAACTAAACATTAACTAAGTATAAGGTATATTCATTATAGAATATTTGCTCTTTTGGATCTTATATCCTTTTACATCTGTCCTAAGAGCTTCAAAACTTGCACGTTAAACCTTTACTTTTTTTCCCTAATATTTTAATTAATTTTATTTATCAATCTAGTTTTTTCAATCATCTCTATCCTTTTAATTGGGTCTAAATGATATTTTTTTAACAAATCTTCATATATTTCTTTTCATAAAATATAACTAGTAGATTTTTTAGTTAATAATGTATAAGTATCAAAATAGGGAAATATATTTTTACAATTTTTTAATCCTCCTATTCTAAATTCATTTACATTATCCACACTATGTTTTGAGACTATCCCTCCATTAAATAAAGTACAAAGATGTTGTAATACTTCAATATTTTCCTCTCATTTTTGAGCAATATTAAAATTAAAACTAAATCCTTTGTCTTTACCTATAGAACAAGTAAAACAGCCTTCCCCGTCAGTAAAACCTGCTAATCAACTATTATTTAAACTAGGTAAAATAAAATTATGTTTTAATTCAACAGGATCTAATTTTATTCTACCTTTACCTACTCAAATATTAAATCCTTTAACAAAATTTTCAAATTTTATCTTTCTACTTGGTAATATAAGATTACCATTAAACAAATGAATAAGTATTTCTATTTCTTTTTTGTTTTGTGTAACATATCTACTAGTTAATTTAGATTGTTGAATTACTTTACCAAAACCTAAAGTTTCTTTTATAAATTCTAATATTTGAATATCTATAGTTCTTTGTGTAATAACAAAACAAAGATCACCTCTATTATTTACTATAAATGACCCCCACCTTCTGTGAATCCTATAAATCAAGTCAAGAATTTTTCTGAAGGTAAAGTATTATTAGGTAAATAATTAGAAAATTTTATATAAAAATTTGAAAAATCAAATTTATTAATGAAAGTACTATAATTAAATTTAAAACTTAAATTTGATTTATTAATCTTTACTATTGAAGCTAGAATTGTTAATATTAAACAATTAATTAAAATATCTCTTGAGAAAAGATGTTGGAATAAAATAGGATCACCACCTCCAGCTACTTCGAAGAATGAAGTGTTAAAGTTTCTATCAGTTAAAACCATAGTAATACCACCAGCTAATACAGGTAATGATAATAATAATAACACAGCTGTTATTATTACAGCTCAACCAAATAAAGCTAATTTGTGTAAACGTATACCTGGACTTCTCATATTTAAAATAGTTGTAATGAAATTCATTGCACCAAGCATACTACTAATTCCACTTAAATGTAAACCAAATATTGCCAAATCAACACTAGGTCCACTGTGTGATTGAATTCCTGATAAAGGTGGGTATAATGTTCATCCTGTTCCTGCACCATTTTCTA
>NW_001510326.1:0-2959 GCF_000149645.3 Aspergillus fischeri NRRL 181 | reverse complement strand
TGATGACTTCAACTAAGAAACCTAAAACACCAATAGACATCATAGCGTAAACCATACCTAAGTAACCAAATACATTTTTACCAGATCCCGCTGCAATAACTGTACTAATAATACCAAATCCTGGTATAATTAAGATATAAACTTCAGGATGTCCGAAGAATCCATTCCTTCAAATTTAACTTATCATCAATATATTGATGTTCATTTATTAAATCCAGGTACCAGTAATTATATAATTCTGGGCTTGTGCATATATAAAATATGGAAGGAACCGACTGTACATTAAGCAGCATTTCAGCCACCTACCAGTGAACCAGTCTGTAGCGGTCACTTAAATAACCGACGGTCTTTAAACATGAAAATTCATTGACCGTTAACACTAGTATCGCTAATGTTTATACTAACTTTTCCTTTTATCAATTATATATTAATTGATAAGTATAACAATATATACCAAATTATATATACGTTACACTTAAGAGTTGCAAGTAGTAATAACTAAACATTAACTAAGTATAAGGTATATTCATTATAGAATATTTGCTCTTTTGGATCTTATATCCTTTTACATCTGTCCTAAGAGCTTCAAAACTTGCACGTTAAACCTTTACTTTTTTTCCCTAATATTTTAATTAATTTTATTTATCAATCTAGTTTTTTCAATCATCTCTATCCTTTTAATTGGGTCTAAATGATATTTTTTTAACAAATCTTCATATATTTCTTTTCATAAAATATAACTAGTAGATTTTTTAGTTAATAATGTATAAGTATCAAAATAGGGAAATATATTTTTACAATTTTTTAATCCTCCTATTCTAAATTCATTTACATTATCCACACTATGTTTTGAGACTATCCCTCCATTAAATAAAGTACAAAGATGTTGTAATACTTCAATATTTTCCTCTCATTTTTGAGCAATATTAAAATTAAAACTAAATCCTTTGTCTTTACCTATAGAACAAGTAAAACAGCCTTCCCCGTCAGTAAAACCTGCTAATCAACTATTATTTAAACTAGGTAAAATAAAATTATGTTTTAATTCAACAGGATCTAATTTTATTCTACCTTTACCTACTCAAATATTAAATCCTTTAACAAAATTTTCAAATTTTATCTTTCTACTTGGTAATATAAGATTACCATTAAACAAATGAATAAGTATTTCTATTTCTTTTTTGTTTTGTGTAACATATCTACTAGTTAATTTAGATTGTTGAATTACTTTACCAAAACCTAAAGTTTCTTTTATAAATTCTAATATTTGAATATCTATAGTTCTTTGTGTAATAACAAAACAAAGATCACCTCTATTATTTACTATAAATGACCCCTCACCTTCTGTGAATCCTATAAATCAAGTCAAGAATTTTTCTGAAGGTAAAGTATTATTAGGTAAATAATTAGAAAATTTTATATAAAAATTTGAAAAATCAAATTTATTAATGAAAGTACTATAATTAAATTTAAAACTTAAATTTGATTTATTAATCTTTACTATTGAAGCTAGAATTGTTAATATTAAACAATTAATTAAAATATCTCTTGAGAAAAGATGTTGGAATAAAATAGGATCACCACCTCCAGCTACTTCGAAGAATGAAGTGTTAAAGTTTCTATCAGTTAAAACCATAGTAATACCACCAGCTAATACAGGTAATGATAATAATAATAACACAGCTGTTATTATTACAGCTCAACCAAATAAAGCTAATTTGTGTAAACGTATACCTGGACTTCTCATATTTAAAATAGTTGTAATGAAATTCATTGCACCAAGCATACTACTAATTCCACTTAAATGTAAACCAAATATTGCCAAATCAACACTAGGTCCACTGTGTGATTGAATTCCTGATAAAGGTGGGTATAATGTTCATCCTGTTCCTGCACCATTTTCTATTGTTGCAGAGAATACGAATAATAATAAACTAGGTATTAATAACCAGAAACTAATGTTATTTAATCTAGGGAATCTTTAGATTTTGTATATTAGAATGGACTATTTTTTAAAGAATATATTAATAATGGTGTAATCTTTACAGTATATAATTTATGATATCCAGTATCTAGATTTAATTCTAATTCATTATATGAACTAGTTAAAATGAATTTATAATCTAAAATATGACCTAGTAATCTTTCTCTAGCTATTTTATCTATAATACTATCAGTATTAAAAACATCTCCAACTCTTAAATCTGGATATCTACTTGGTACAAATCTTTGATATAGCCGTGCTTTACATTCTATTAATTCACCTAATTGTCTATCACACATAGGAGGTCTATTACCTAAAGGGTTGTATGGTTCAGTGTGTAGATTATGTAGTCTATAATGTCCCATATTCTCTCTATTACGTCTCTCATTTTGGTCGTCTATACCAATTATAGCTCCACCTTCTGGATTAGTATTTCCACCTTGGTTATTTCCAGGATCACCACCTCCAAATCCAAAAGAATAATTTCCTTCATCACCACTACTCATATTAAGAGTACTTACATCTATATTAAGAGTACTTACATTTATATTAAGAGTACTTACATCTATATTAATTTCACCTGACCATATATCTAAACTAAATAAATATAGATAATAAAAGTCAAAGCATGATAATATACTTGCTATTATGCAAATAAAATATCAAATAATAATATAATTTTGACATATGAATAAAATTATATTAGATGAAATATAAATAAATTTTTTTACCTTTAGAAATCATAACATACAAAACAAGTAATTTCTTACTCAAATGGACTATGTCTTCATCCATTATATATATATATTATAATGGAGCTTCGCGTGTAGTCTCTGAGGATCCTACTAGGATATTATATAAAAATTTATATCCGTTGGTTTCCTGCATATTCTTCCCATGTATACATAAGTGTTACGACTAATTCAGTTGAAAATACAACTTTAGAAGTTTATAACTCCCAATTAGGTGTCTATG
>NW_001510323.1:0-4521 GCF_000149645.3 Aspergillus fischeri NRRL 181 | reverse complement strand
AATTAACCCGCTAACAAAATTATTGCTAGTACTGGGTATTAAAAATAAGAAAAAAGTTGTTGTTGTCATGATATACAAACATATTTGTTTTTGCTTAATTAATTGAGAACTACTGTTATTAAATCAACATATAATTATTTAAAATAAATTACTAATTTTTAAAAGTATAATAAAAAATATATATATATTTTTTTGCAAATATAAATACACATATAATATGAAAAAAAAAATTAAAAACAAAAGAATATAAATATGAAAATAATTCTTTTTTCTACTAAATAAAATATTAATTAATATAAATATATTAAACGTCATTACTGGTAAAAATTCATAAGGGTGTAATAAATAATAAAATTTTAAATAATTTTATTACTATATTGACACTTAAATACACCTTTTAGGTGTATTTCCTTTTTTCATCCTATTGTTATCTAGATGTTTTATATTGATATAAAACTAAGGAAAAGGAATTATAATACTCTATATGTTAAATGTTAGTAATGACGATTTTTATTGATAACAATAAGGTTTTACCTCTAAATTTGGATTATGTAAAACTAGTCCTTACCCTTAAAGAGAAAGGACAAAGGTGATAGGAGACTTTTAAAAGAAATATTTTATCTATCAATTTTTTTTAGTAGTGTTATATCAATCATTTTTTTTATACTAAAAAGGTTTTGATTAAATAAAAATTATATATTAAGCAACATATAATAATAAGAAAGCCATCATTAATGCGAATAATCCAGTAGCTTCAGCAAAAGCGAAACCTAAGATAGCATATGAGAATAATTGTCCTCTTAATGAAGGATTTCTAGCAACACCTAGTATTAATGCACCGAATACAACACCGATACCTACACCAGCACCAATTAAACCTGTTGTAGCCAATCCTGTTCCAATAATTTTAGCAGCTTGTAGCATTTTAGATTAAATATTTGTGTACACCATTTAAGTAAGGTAACCTTAACTAATAAAGAATTATTTATAAACACTAAAACTTAAATATAATATATATAATCAAATGTGTGTAAGATTTAAATCTTATTGTATCTTATTATATTTTAATATGTTTTACAATAAATAGCTATAAATTAATTAATTAATTAATTTATTAAATTATTATCTTGTAAAATATCATGTTTAATAATATAATATATACCTTACATACAACTAATCAATTGATTGATTATATTTATAACTTCAGCACACTGATCTATTGAAGGTTCAGTTACTAATGCATGTTCTACGTCTATATTAGTTAAATTTTCATTTATTTGTTGAAGTAATTTTTTTAAATAATCTAAATTCTGACCAGTTTCATATAATTTATCTGCCACATCACTTATTTGATCTTTTTCAAAGTTAGTAGAGATTTCTTTTATTGATTTTTCACCAGTATTTTCATCAATATAACCTATAAATTTATCTTTAAATATTAACTCGGGGTTTTTAGCTATATAATTTTCAGGTTCATATTGAGAAATGTCATTACCTAAAATTTTAACACTACCATTTACTGAATGTTTAAATGTTAATGTTAAAGTAGCCCCATTTGCATCACATCAATCTGATAAATGATCCAGTTTTTTATAAAAATATTCAGATTCTGCATTAATTTCTTTTTGAACTTTAAGTATTTCATTTTGTTTAACTTTAATTGTTGTAATTAATCCACTCATAGGGTCAGTTGCTGATTGTAAGGGTAAGCTTGCAAAAGCATGAGGTTTAGGTGGACTAGTTAAACATAATCCAATAATTTTAGCGGCTTGTAGCATTTTAACAGCTTGTAGCATTTTAACAGCTTGTGTCATTTTATATTAAATTTTTTTGTACAACCCATTTAGTAAGGTAACCCTTACTAATAAAGAAATATTATAAATACTAAAACTTAAATATAATATATATAATCAAATGTGTGTAAGATTTAAATCTTATTGTATCTTATTATATTTTAATGTGTTTTACAATAAATAGCTATAAATTAATTAATTAATTAATTTATTAAATTATTATATTGTAAAATATCACGTTTAATAATATAATATATACCTTACAACTAATCAATTGATTGATTATATTTATAACTTCAGCACACTGATCTATTGAAGGTTCAGTTACTAATGCATATTTTACGTTTATATTAGTTAAATATTTATTACAATCGCAAAGTAATAATTTTATAGCTTCGCTTTAATTGTTTAAATTATTCCACTCGGGTTAATTCCTGATTGTAAAGGTAAGCTTGCAAAAGCATGAGGTTTAGGTGGACTAGTTAAACATCATTCTAATGAACTATTATTTCTAGTGAATAATACTTGGAATGTATCACTAAATAATTGTGGAGTTAATCAAGGGTATCTTGAAACTGCTTTACCTTCTGTTAATTGTTTGTAAATAATTGTTAAGAAATATCATGTAGCTACAACACTAACAATAGAACCTATACTACTTAATAAGTTTCAACCGTAGAAAGCATCAGGATAATCACTAATTCTTCTAGGCATACCTTGTAAACCTAAGAAGTGTTGTGGGAAGAATGTTAAATTAACACCTACAAATAAGATTCAGAAGTGTACTTTAGCTGCGAAGTGATCATAAGATAAACCTAATAATTTAGGTATTCAGAAGTATCAACCACTAAATAATGCAAACACAGCACCCATAGATAAAACATAATGGAAATGAGCAACAACATAGTAAGTATCATGGAAAGCAACATCAAGTGATGCATTAGCTAAAACAACACCACTCAATCCACCAATTGTGAATAATACAACAAATCCTAATGCAAATAACATAGGAGGTGTTAAGTGTAATGAACCACCATAACATGTAGCTAATCAACTGAATATTTTAATTCCCAGTAGGTACTGCAATAATTAAAGTAGCAGCTGTGAAGTAAGCTCTTGTATCAACGTCTAAACCAACTGTATACATGTGATGACTTCAAACTAAGAAACCTAAAACACCAATAGACATCATAGCGTAAACCATACCTAAGTAACCAAATACATTTTTACCAGATCCCGCTGCAATAACTGTACTAATAATACCAAATCCTGGTATAATTAAGATATAACTTTCAGGATGTCCGAAGAATCCATTCCTTCAAATTTAACTTATCATCAATATATTGATGTTCATTTATTAAATCCAGGTACCAGTAATTATATAATTCTGGGCTTGTGCATATATAAAATATGGAAGGAACCGACTGTACATTAAGCAGCATTTCAGCCACCTACCAGTGAACCAGTCTGTAGCGGTCACTTAAATAACCGACGGTCTTTAAACATGAAAATTCATTGACCGTTAACACTAGTATCGCTAATGTTTATACTAACTTTTCCTTTTATCAATTATATATTAATTGATAAGTATAACAATATATACCAAATTATATATACGTTACACTTAAGAGTTGCAAGTAGTAATAACTAAACATTAACTAAGTATAAGGTATATTCATTATAGAATATTTGCTCTTTTGGATCTTATATCCTTTTACATCTGTCCTAAGAGCTTCAAAACTTGCACGTTAAACCTTTACTTTTTTTCCCTAATATTTTAATTAATTTTATTTATCAATCTAGTTTTTTCAATCATCTCTATCCTTTTAATTGGGTCTAAATGATATTTTTTTAACAAATCTTCATATATTTCTTTTCATAAAATATAACTAGTAGATTTTTTAGTTAATAATGTATAAGTATCAAAATAGGGAAATATATTTTTACAATTTTTTAATCCTCCTATTCTAAATTCATTTACATTATCCACACTATGTTTTGAGACTATCCCTCCATTAAATAAAGTACAAAGATGTTGTAATACTTCAATATTTTCCTCTCATTTTTGAGCAATATTAAAATTAAAACTAAATCCTTTGTCTTTACCTATAGAACAAGTAAAACAGCCTTCCCCGTCAGTAAAACCTGCTAATCAACTATTATTTAAACTAGGTAAAATAAAATTATGTTTTAATTCAACAGGATCTAATTTTATTCTACCTTTACCTACTCAAATATTAAATCCTTTAACAAAATTTTCAAATTTTATCTTTCTACTTGGTAATATAAGATTACCATTAAACAAATGAATAAGTATTTCTATTTCTTTTTTGTTTTGTGTAACATATCTACTAGTTAATTTAGATTGTTGAATTACTTTACCAAAACCTAAAGTTTCTTTTATAAATTCTAATATTTGAATATCTATAGTTCTTTGTGTAATAACAAAACAAAGATCACCTCTATTATTTACTATAAATGACCCCTCACCTTCTGTGAATCCTATAAATCAAGTCAAGAATTTTTCTGAAGGTAAAGTATTATTAGGTAAATAATTAGAAAATTTTATATAAAAATTTGAAAAATCAAATTTATTAATGAAAGTACTATAATTAAATTTAAAACTTAAATTTGATTTATTAATCTTTACTATTGAAGCTAGAATTGTTAATATTAAACAATTAATTAAAATATCTCTTGAGAAAAGATGTGGAATAAAATAGGATCA
>NW_001510319.1:0-1907 GCF_000149645.3 Aspergillus fischeri NRRL 181 | reverse complement strand
TACTAACTTTTAGTATATAAAAATCTCACATCAAGTATTGATACAATTATTGATCAAATACGAGATGAACTGAAAATTAGTCATTTAATGATGAATGGAATTAATGGTAGAACTAGGTTATATTATGAGAAATATCAAACTTTAAGGGGATACCTGAATACTTCAGTAACTATTAGTAATATGTTATTAGATTCTGATGTATATCATAATCATATAAATAGAAGAGTAATAGTGATACAAAGTGGTGAAATAAATCGCCTTGCTGAAGATTTAGTAAATAGAGGTTATTTAGAATATAGATAATGAAAATTTCATACTATATTTCATATTAAAAGAATATGAAAGAGATCTTAGTTCAATAGGTAGAACATGTGACTTTTAATCATTATAGTGCAGGTTCAAATCCTGTAGGTCTTATATAAATAAATTATACTAAAATATGAAAAAATTTTTAATAGGTATATTAAATGACTATAAGTTAACGGTAGACTGCTTATTTACCAAATAAGATGTGCTGATTCGAATTCAGCTAGTCATAAGTGTAAAATATTATCTGAACTGGTTAGTAATTAAAATTATAATGGCTATAAGTTAATGGTAGACTGTTCGTCTTCCACACGAAGAGTGTCGATTCGAATTCGACTAGCCGTAAAAAGGGTTAGTAACTTAATAGGTAAAGGGTTTTCTTGTCGAGAAAATAGATGCCGGATCGAGACCGGTCTAACCCGTAATTAAAGGAAAAGTTGCTATTGGTAGGGTAAGATATTTGCTAAATATTGTGTTTTTACACTTAGATGTTCGATTCATCTCTTTTCCGAAGAGCATAGTTTAATAGGTAAAACTGTAAGCTTCAACCTTATATTTCTTAGTTCAAATCTAAGTGCTCTTGAAAAAGATTTCTTTTGTTGGTTCTTTAACTTAACCGGTAAAGTGTGTTCTTGATAAGGATATGTTCAGTGTTCGAGTCACTGAAGAATCATCTAAAATAATTAAATTAATTATATTAAAATAAAACAAGTTTATTGTTTACAACAATAAATATCAAATTTTAGATTCTAAATAAATCTAAAGTAATTAAATAAGAGAGTTGGCTGAGTGGTTAAGGCGGCTAGCTTGAGTCTAGCTAAAGGTAAAAACTTTCATATGTTCGAATCATATACTCTCTGGTATTACATATACATTACATGATTAAATTAAATAATTAATCCTTAATAGGGTTATAATTCTACAGGTTAGAGCCAGGTTGGTTAGGCGTCTCATTTGGGTTGAGGAGTAGTTATGTTCGAATCATAATAACCTGAAGTAAAAATTTAATTTATAAGTGTATCTAGCAATATAGGTAATATGAAAGATATATTTCTTGAAAAATCAAGGCAAGTATATAAAGAAATTATTATGGATAATTAGCTATATATTAAAGAATATCTAGTCAATCTAGTTTCTAAGAGAAATCAGATAATAAACGAAGTGAATTGAAATATCTTAGTAACTTTAGGAAAAGAAATCAAACGAGATTGTTATTTGGTGTCAACTAAATAACAAAAGCCTAATAACAAAACTTGTTAAAAGTAAAATGGATTAAAATCTGTTTGAATATAGGGGAACCTTCCTCTAAGGCTAAAAATGATATATAAGCGATAGTGAAAAGTACCGTGAGGTAAAATTTGAAATAGTAATTTTATAAGCAGCTCGAGTGAAATTTAAATAAATAATAAGAGCGTACCTTTTGCATAATGGGTCAGCAAGTTAATTTTAGATGCAAGCAATGATTTTATGCGCTTTTCGCATAAAACTAGCTTAGATAAACCAATTATGAAAAAATGAATAAGTATCTAGAATTAGACCCGAAGGCTAGTGATCTTACCATGGTCAGGGTTATAAAAGCCCGAACGGGTTATCGTTGTATA
>NW_001510318.1:0-1824 GCF_000149645.3 Aspergillus fischeri NRRL 181 | reverse complement strand
ATTTTATTTGCATAATAGCAAGTATATTATCATGCTTTGACTTTTATTATCTATATTTATTTAGTTTAGATATATGGTCAGGTGAAATTAATATAGATGTAAGTACTCTTAATATAAATGTAAGTACTCTTAATATAGATGTAAGTACTCTTAATATGAGTAGTGGTGATGAAGGAAATTATTCTTTTGGATTTGGAGGTGGTGATCCTGGAAATAACCAAGGTGGAAATACTAATCCAGAAGGTGGAGCTATAATTGGTATAGACGACCAAAATGAGAGACGTAATAGAGAGAATATGGGACATTATAGACTACATAATCTACACACTGAACCATACAACCCTTTAGGTAATAGACCTCCTATGTGTGATAGACAATTAGGTGAATTAATAGAATGTAAAGCACGGCTATATCAAAGATTTGTACCAAGTAGATATCCAGATTTAAGAGTTGGAGATGTTTTTAATACTGATAGTATTATAGATAAAATAGCTAGAGAAAGATTACTAGGTCATATTTTAGATTATAAATTCATTTTAACTAGTTCATATAATGAATTAGAATTAAATCTAGATACTGGATATCATAAATTATATACTGTAAAGATTACACCATTATTAATATATTCTTTAAAAAATAGTCCATTCTAATATACAAAATCTAAAGATTCCCTAGATTAAATAACATTAGTTTCTGGTTATTAATACCTAGTTTATTATTATTCGTATTCTCTGCAACAATAGAAAATGGTGCAGGAACAGGATGAACATTATACCCACCTTTATCAGGAATTCAATCACACAGTGGACCTAGTGTTGATTTGGCAATATTTGGTTTACATTTAAGTGGAATTAGTAGTATGCTTGGGTGCATGAATTTCATTTACACTATTTTAATATGAGAAGTCCAGGTATACGTTTACACAAATTAGCTTTATTTGGGTGAGCTGTAATAATAACAGCTGTGTTATTATTATTATCATTACCTGTATTAGCTGGTGGTATTACTATGGTTTTAACTGATAGAAACTTTAACACTTCATTCTTCGAAGTAGCTGGAGGTGGTGATCCTATTTTATTCCAACATCTTTTCTCAAGAGATATTTTAATTAATTGTTTAATATTAACAATTCTAGCTTCAATAGTAAAGATTAATAAATCAAATTTAAGTTTTAAATTTAATTATAGTACTTTCATTAATAAATTTGATTTTTCAAATTTTTATATAAAATTTTCTAATTATTTACCTAATAATACTTTACCTTCAGAAAAATTCTTGACTTGATTTATAGGATTCACAGAAGGTGAGGGGTCATTTATAGTAAATAATAGAGGTGATCTTTGTTTTGTTATTACACAAAGAACTATAGATATTCAAATATTAGAATTTATAAAAGAAACTTTAGGTTTTGGTAAAGTAATTCAACAATCTAAATTAACTAGTAGATATGTTACACAAAACAAAAAAGAAATAGAAATACTTATTCATTTGTTTAATGGTAATCTTATATTACCAAGTAGAAAGATAAAATTTGAAAATTTTGTTAAAGGATTTAATATTTGAGTAGGTAAAGGTAGAATAAAATTAGATCCTGTTGAATTAAAACATAATTTTATTTTACCTAGTTTAAATAATAGTTGATTAGCAGGTTTTACTGACGGGGAAGGCTGTTTTACTTGTTCTATAGGTAAAGACAAAGGATTTAGTTTTAATTTTAATATTGCTCAAAAATGAGAGGAAAATATTGAAGTATTACAACATCTTTGTACTTTATTTAATGGAGGGATAGTCTCAAAACATAGTGTGGATAATGTAAATGAATTT
>NW_001510317.1:0-1210 GCF_000149645.3 Aspergillus fischeri NRRL 181 | reverse complement strand
AACAATGTACTATCAATCAATTCAATTTAATCCATTTCATTTAGTGTCACCATCATTATTTAGTAAAGGCTTATTATTTTATAATGATTTATTTGTAGGTTTACAAAATATATTATCTAGTTTTATAGATAGTAATTTATGATATTATTATTTATTTTTAATTTTTATTTTTAGTATATTATTAACAATACTTTTATTTATTTTAGTTATCCAAACACAAAAAGGTTATTCAGTTAAAATGAATAACTTACCAAAGAATGAAAATTCTAAAAAAAGAAAAAGAAAATCTGAAAATGGAGATTCTGGCTCTCCGAAGGAAAGTAAACCTAAATTATTTTTTCCTAAGGAAGATGAGGATACTAATTCTTATAGACATTATACTGGTAAAGTATGATTCGTATGTTAGAGATGAAATTAGTTTCGACCCTATAGGTACCAGGAAACAAGTAGAAGATACTTTTCCTAGTTTATACTCTGAATATAAAAAACATAAAGTAAATAATCCTGATTTAGAATGAGGAAAACTTACAGATATTTATTATTGTACATGGAATAAGCGGCCATTTGGAAGTTATAAATATTCTGGAGATGATCAAGGTTTTGCTGCTGTTTTTGAGTATATGGAAAGAAGAAAAGCATTAGTAGAGTCAGGACGTGTTAAGGGAAATCTTCCGATGGCTAGTTCTATGTGTAAAAAGGCTTGGGGTAATATCGATTTTACAACTTATGAGAAATATATCAAAATTATTGATAATGTAGCTAATAAAATAGGTAAATAGATATTTTGTATAAACTTATTATAATAAAAAAATTTTTATATTCATATATGAAAATATATGAAGGTGGGTGTAGTTCAATGGTAGAACAGCTGTATGTGGCATAGTATATCCTAGTTCGATTCTAGGTACCCTCCCTAAATAACTTGATCATAAGGTCAAGTTATTCACATAAATTCAAATTCGTTTTCACGAAGAACAACATTTAATTGTTTTTTGTTAGATCTGTTAACAAAACATAATATTTCATTTGGAAGAGCTTTTTCAACTTCAACTAAAAAAGAAGATATAGCCACAATAAATACTCAAAAGAGTACTTCATTTATAACTTTAAAACAACCTTCAGAATGACAAGAAAGATGATATTTATCATCTAATGCTAAAGACATTGGTACTTTATACTTAATCTTTGCATTATTCTCAGGTTTATTGGG
>NW_001510315.1:0-1910 GCF_000149645.3 Aspergillus fischeri NRRL 181 | reverse complement strand
TGCAACAACTTTAATATACGCTATTGGAGCTGGAATTACCGCGGCTGCTGGCACCAGACTTGCCCTCCAATTGTTCCTCGTTAAGGGATTTAGATTGTACTCATTCCAATTACGAGACCCAAAAGAGCCCCGTATCAGTATTTATTGTCACTACCTCCCCGTGTCGGGATTGGGTAATTTGCGCGCCTGCTGCCTTCCTTGGATGTGGTAGCCGTTTCTCAGGCTCCCTCTCCGGAATCGAACCCTAATTCCCCGTTACCCGTTGCCACCATGGTAGGCCACTATCCTACCATCGAAAGTTGATAGGGCAGAAATTTGAATGAACCATCGCCGGCGCAAGGCCATGCGATTCGTTAAGTTATTATGATTCACCAAGGAGCCCCGAAGGGCATTGGTTTTTTATCTAATAAATACACCCCTTCCGAAGTCGAGGTTTTTAGCATGTATTAGCTCTAGAATTACCACAGGTATCCATGTAGTAAGGTACTATCAAATAAACGATAACTGATTTAATGAGCCATTCGCAGTTTCACCGTATAAATTGCTTATACTTAGACATGCATGGCTTAATCTTTGAGACAAGCATATGACTACTGGCAGAATCAACCAGATACCTAATACCTGATGGGCGCCCGCGCCGCCGGCCACCGCGCAAACGGGGCTGACCGCGCCGGGCCCACGAGCCCCCGGAGGGGCGGAGTGTATGTAGGTGAATCCAGAAGGGGCGACACGAGTCGCCCGGCCGCGCCGACCGCCCCCGGCGTACCGGGGGAGCGACGACGACCATCCAATTGCCCCCACTGTAGCCCCTCAGAACCGGTCCGCACGCAGGTGATCCCGTCAGATCGCCCTCGCGGGCGCTGGCGGGCTGCGGCATACGGCCCTCGGGTGGGGGGTCCGGACCCCGCGGACACGCCCACAAAGGGCGGCTCCCGCGGGGCGGCTCCCCCCGGGAATCTGGGTATCAGGACTGGCCAGCGGCCAACGATCCACAGACTCCATCGGTGCCGGGACCAAACGGCCCCCGGGCTTCGGTCATCCCAGCGATGTGGGGCTCCCGGGCGTTTTTAAGCACGGCACGAAACGAGCCCGGGACGGGCGCCCGTCGCATGTCTCGGGGGTCACGGGCGCGCCCATTGCTGGACACTCCGAACCCCGTTGACAGCCTGGACGACCCGACCAAGGACGCTGCGCGCCGGCCGCTCGAGAGTAGAAACCACGGCTGGGATGGGCGACTGCCCCCGTTCCTGAAGCGAGGCCCCAACTGAGGGAACCTGTGCGCCACCAGTCACAGAGAGGCGGCCTGCCTGGCAGGGAAGAAGTGGCCGGCGCAGAGCTCGCACGCCACCAGAGGTGACGCGGCTCTCGCCTTCCACATAGAACCACCGACCTCGACCGGGCCGATATCGTGCGTGCAAACGTTCCCGGGTCCGGATCTGGCTGGCGGGGGGCCCATTTTGTATGGGGTGGTCCGTGCGTTGACCCGCGCGCCCATACAAAGTGGGCCTCTCAGGTTCGCCCGTTGCTTGGGCCGCAAGGGGACTTGGTCACTCGCGCCGTCTCGCGCGCGCGCGCAGGGCCGGTCGGCCCTCGAAGGGCGCCCGCCTGCCAACTGGTCCCCTCCGCGCGCGCGGCCCACCCATTACTCGCTGCAGGAGGGCGCGCGCGCCCGGCCATATATCGACCCCGGTGTCCGTGTGTCTGTCTCTGTATAGAGATAGTAGATAGATAGATAGATAGATAGATACGTATGGCACCGGTGGGCCATGCCGACCTATATCGGTGCAGATGTCTGGGTGCGGGTGCGGGTGCGGGTGCATATATATATATATATATATATACATATATATACGGGTGTCTGTATATCCACAATGTATGGATGCCACCCGGCGGGCCATGCCGACATATGT
>NW_001510313.1:0-1824 GCF_000149645.3 Aspergillus fischeri NRRL 181 | reverse complement strand
TTATAAAAAAATTTTTATTTATTTATATATGAAATAAGTATATTTTTCATATGTTTATCTCCCAGCTAATTAATTATTATATAAAATTTATATATATTAATACTATTTATTGTGTTTAGTTTAAATTTAACTGACTAACTAATTCAGAACATAATGTAATTTAATTAGTAATTAGTCATCTTTAGTTTAGATTTAAATTTAAATTTAACTGTAATTACTATTGAAATCTTATCTATTAAATTTAAAAAAATAAACAATGTACTATCAATCAATTCAATTTAATCCATTTCATTTAGTGTCACCATCATTATTTAGTAAAGGCTTATTATTTTATAATGATTTATTTGTAGGTTTACAAAATATATTATCTAGTTTTATAGATAGTAATTTATGATATTATTATTTATTTTTAATTTTTATTTTTAGTATATTATTAACAATACTTTTATTTATTTTAGTTATCCAAACACAAAAAGGTTATTCAGTTAAAATGAATAACTTACCAAAGAATGAAAATTCTAAAAAAAGAAAAAGAAAATCTGAAAATGGAGATTCTGGCTCTCCGAAGGAAAGTAAACCTAAATTATTTTTTCCTAAGGAAGATGAGGATACTAATTCTTATAGACATTATATGGTAAAGTATGATTCGTATGTTAGAGATGAAATTAGTTTCGACCCTATAGGTACCAGGAAACAAGTAGAAGATACTTTTCCTAGTTTATACTCTGAATATAAAAAACATAAAGTAAATAATCCTGATTTAGAATGAGGAAAACTTACAGATATTTATTATTGTACATGGAATAAGCGGCCATTTGGAAGTTATAAATATTCTGGAGATGATCAAGGTTTTGCTGCTGTTTTTGAGTATATGGAAAGAAGAAAAGCATTAGTAGAGTCAGGACGTGTTAAGGGAAATCTTCCGATGGCTAGTTCTATGTGTAAAAAGGCTTGGGGGTAATATCGATTTTACAACTTATGAGAAATATATCAAAATTATTGATAATGTAGCTAATAAAATAGGTAAATAGATATTTTGTATAAACTTATTATAATAAAAAAATTTTTATATTCATATATGAAAATATATGAAGGTGGGTGTAGTTCAATGGTAGAACAGCTGTATGTGGCATAGTATATCCTAGTTCGATTCTAGGTACCCTCCCTAAATAACTTGATCATAAGGTCAAGTTATTCACATAAATTCAAATTCGTTTTCACGAAGAACAACATTTAATTGTTTTTTGTTAGATCTGTTAACAAAACATAATATTTCATTTGGAAGAGCTTTTTCAACTTCAACTAAAAAAGAAGATATAGCCACAATAAATACTCAAAAGAGTACTTCATTTATAACTTTAAAACAACCTTCAGAATGACAAGAAAGATGATATTTATCATCTAATGCTAAAGACATTGGTACTTTATACTTAATCTTTGCATTATTCTCAGGTTTATTGGGTACAGCATTTTCTGTACTTATAAGATTAGAATTATCAGGACCAGGTGTTCAATATATTTCAGATAACCAATTATACAATAGTATAATAACAGCTCACGCTATTATGATGATTTTCTTCATGGTTATGCCTGCTTTAATTGGAGGTTTTGGTAATTTCTTATTACCTTTATTAGTAGGAGGTCCAGATATGGCAAAAGAAAAAAAAGAAATGGATCTCCATGGGTTTAATATTAGATATTATAGTAATGATTTAAAAAAAAATAAATTTAAGGGATATTTAGCTGGTTTATTTGAAGGAAATGGACATATTAGTATTAAAAAATCTAGTAAAAAAAAGAAGAAACACAATCCAAGATTTTATA
>NW_001510310.1:0-2424 GCF_000149645.3 Aspergillus fischeri NRRL 181 | reverse complement strand
TTAAAAAATTGTAAAAATATATTTCCCTATTTTGATACTTATACATTATTAACTAAAAAATCTACTAGTTATATTTTATGAAAAGAAATATATGAAGATTTGTTAAAAAAATATCATTTAGACCCAATTAAAAGGATAGAGATGATTGAAAAAACTAGATTGATAAATAAAATTAATTAAAATATTAGGGAAAAAAAGTAAAGGTTTAACGTGCAAGTTTTGAAGCTCTTAGGACAGATGTAAAAGGATATAAGATCCAAAAGAGCAAATATTCTATAATGAATATACCTTATACTTAGTTAATGTTTAGTTATTACTACTTGCAACTCTTAAGTGTAACGTATATATAATTTGGTATATATTGTTATACTTATCAATTAATATATAATTGATAAAAGGAAAAGTTAGTATAAACATTAGCGATACTAGTGTTAACGGTCAATGAATTTTCATGTTTAAAGACCGTCGGTTATTTAAGTGACCGCTACAGACTGGTTCACTGGTAGGTGGCTGAAATGCTGCTTAATGTACAGTCGGTTCCTTCCATATTTTATATATGCACAAGCCCAGAATTATATAATTACTGGTACCTGGATTTAATAAATGAACATCAATATATTGATGATAAGTTAAATTTGAAGGAATGGATTCTTCGGACATCCTGAAGTTTATATCTTAATTATACCAGGATTTGGTATTATTAGTACAGTTATTGCAGCGGGATCTGGTAAAAATGTATTTGGTTACTTAGGTATGGTTTACGCTATGATGTCTATTGGTGTTTTAGTTTCTTAGTTTGAAGTCATCACATGTATACAGTTGGTTTAGACGTGGATACAAGAGCTTACTTCACAGCTGCTACTTTAATTATTGCAGTACCTACTGGAATTAAAATATTCAGTTGATTAGCTACATGTTATGGTGGTTCATTACACTTAACACCTCCTATGTTATTTGCATTAGGATTTGTTGTATTATTCACAATTGGTGGATTGAGTGGTGTTGTTTTAGCTAATGCATCACTTGATGTTGCTTTCCATGATACTTACTATGTTGTTGCTCATTTCCATTATGTTTTATCTATGGGTGCTGTGTTTGCATTATTTAGTGGTTGATACTTCTGAATACCTAAATTATTAGGTTTATCTTATGATCACTTCGCAGCTAAAGTACACTTCTGAATCTTATTTGTAGGTGTTAATTTAACATTCTTCCCACAACACTTCTTAGGTTTACAAGGTATGCCTAGAAGAATTAGTGATTATCCTGATGCTTTCTACGGTTGAAACTTATTAAGTAGTATAGGTTCTATTGTTAGTGTTGTAGCTACATGATATTTCTTAACAATTATTTACAAACAATTAACAGAAGGTAAAGCAGTTTCAAGATACCCTTGATTAACTCCACAATTATTTAGTGATACATTCCAAGTATTATTCACTAGAAATAATAGTTCATTAGAATGATGTTTAACTAGTCCACCTAAACCTCATGCTTTTGCAAGCTTACCTTTACAATCAGGAATTAACCCGAGTGGAATAATTTAAACAATTAAAGCGAAGCTATAAAATTATTACTTTGCGATTGTAATAAATATTTAACTAATATAAACGTAAAATATGCATTAGTAACTGAACCTTCAATAGATCAGTGTGCTGAAGTTATAAATATAATCAATCAATTGATTAGTTGTAAGGTATATATTATATTATTAAACGTGATATTTTACAATATAATAATTTAATAAATTAATTAATTAATTAATTTATAGCTATTTATTGTAAAACATATTAAAATATAATAAGATACAATAAGATTTAAATCTTACACACATTTGATTATATATATTATATTTAAGTTTTAGTGTTTATAAATAATTCTTTATTAGTTAAGGTTACCTTACTTAAATGGTTGTACACAAATATTTAATCTAAAATGCTACAAGCTGCTAAAATTATTGGAACAGGATTGGCTACAACAGGTTTAATTGGTGCTGGTGTAGGTATCGGTGTTGTATTCGGTGCATTAATACTAGGTGTTGCTAGAAATCCTTCATTAAGAGGACAATTATTCTCATATGCTATCTTAGGTTTCGCTTTTGCTGAAGCTACTGGATTATTCGCATTAATGATGGCTTTCTTATTATTATATGTTGCTTAATATATAATTTTTATTTAATCAAAACCTTTTTAGTATAAAAAAAATGATTGATATAACACTACTAAAAAAAATTGATAGATAAAATATTTCTTTTAAAAGTCTCCTATCACCTTTGTCCTTTCTCTTTAAGGGTAAGGACTAGTTTTACATAATCCAAATTTAGAGGTAAAACCTTATTGTTATCAATAAAAATCGTCATTACTAACATTTAACATATAGAGTATTATAATTCCTTTTCCTTAGTTTTATATCAATATAAAACAT
>NW_001510309.1:0-1859 GCF_000149645.3 Aspergillus fischeri NRRL 181 | reverse complement strand
ATAAAAATTTATGAAAATTCTTTATTAAGTAAGGTTAATGTTTTAAAAGAAAATAGTTTAATTGGTAGAAGAATAATTTTATGAATTAAGAATGAGAATTCGAGTTTATCTCCCGGCTAATTAATAACTATATAAATTTTATAAACATTAATGCTATTTGTTATCTTTAGTTTAAATTTAAATGACTAATTAATTACTAATTAAAACTTAATTATTAATTATTAATACTATTAGTTATGTTTAGTTTAAATTTAACTGTCGCTTTACACGTATAAAGTCGGGTGCTTGAGTCGCCTCTTTATATACAAAACAAAAAAATGTTGTTTATTTAAATTTAACTGTAATTACTATTGAAATCTTATCTATTAAATTAAAAAAAATAAACAATGTACTATCAATCAATCCAATTTAATCCTTTTCAACTAGTATCACCATGACCTTGACCAGTCTTTACTAGTATTTCATTATTTTTTAATAATTTATTTGTAGGTTTACAAAATATATTATCTAGTTTTATAAATAATAATTTATGATATTGTTATTTATTTTTAATTTTTATTTTTAGTATATTATTAGCAATACTTTTATTTATTTTAGTTATCCAAACACAAAAAGGTTATTCAGTTAAAATGAATAACTTACCAAAGAATGAAAATTCTAAAAAAAGAAAAAGAAAATCTGAAAATGGAAATTCTAGAAAAAAAGGAAAATCTGAAAATGGAGATTCTGGTTCTCCGGATAAAAATGAAAATAAACCTAAACCTAAAGTCTTTTTTCCTAAGGAAGATGAAGAAACTCAATCATATAAATATTATATGCAAAAGTATGATATATGTGTAAAAAAAAATGAACTTTGCCCTAGAGGTACCAGGAAAGAAGTAGAAGATAATTTTCATAATTTATACTCTGAATATAAAAAACATAAACCAACTAATCCTGATTTAGATTGAGAAAAACTTACAGAGGTTTATATTCTACATGAGATAGGCAACCATTTGGTAATAGGAGATATGCTGACACTGAAAGAGGTTTTGAGCAGGCTTATGAGTATATGAAAAATAAGGCAAGATTAATAGAGATGGGACATAGTAAGGGAAAAATTCTAGAAGCTAGTGCTTTATGGAAAAAGGCTTTGGGTAATGTCGAATTTACAACTTTTAAGAAATATATAGAAATTCTTGATATTATAGTTAATAAAAGAGGTAGATAATTTTTTGTATAAAATTATTATAAAAAAATTTTTATTTATTTATATATGAAATAAGTATATTTTTCATATGTTTATCTCCCAGCTAATTAATTATTATATAAAATTTATATATATTAATACTATTTATTGTGTTTAGTTTAAATTTAACTGACTAACTAATTCAGAACATAATGTAATTTAATTAGTAATTAGTCATCTTTAGTTTAGATTTAAATTTAAATTTAACTGTAATTACTATTGAAATCTTATCTATTAAATTTAAAAAAATAAACAATGTACTATCAATCAATTCAATTTAATCCATTTCATTTAGTGTCACCATCATTATTTAGTAAAGGCTTATTATTTTATAATGATTTATTTGTAGGTTTACAAAATATATTATCTAGTTTTATAGATAGTAATTTATGATATTATTATTTATTTTTAATTTTTATTTTTAGTATATTATTAACAATACTTTTATTTATTTTAGTTATCCAAACACAAAAAGGTTATTCAGTTAAAATGAATAACTTACCAAAGAATGAAAATTCTAAAAAAAGAAAAAGAAAATCTGAAAATGGAGATTCTGGCTCTCCGAAGGAAAGTAAACCTAAATTATTTTTTCCTAAGGAAGATGAGGATACTAATTCTTATAGACATTATA
>NW_001510304.1:0-1838 GCF_000149645.3 Aspergillus fischeri NRRL 181 | reverse complement strand
CAATTAAATTATTCCCTATAAATTTTTTATTAGAAAAGTATTTATTATTTAATACTATCATATTATTATTATTAAATTAGTGTTTTAAAAACACAATATATATATATATACTATAAATATTTAAAAATAGAAAATTTATTCCTATTAGCCAAAGGAGAAAATCGAATTCTCATTCTTAATTCATGAAATTATTGTTCTACCATTAAACTACTTTGGCTCTTAAAATATAATTTAAATTAATTAAAAATTAAATATAATTTTTTTTTATAAAATAAAAATTATGTTGGGGCGACTCGAACACCCAATAGTAAATACCAAAAATTTATGACTTACCGATTAGTCGACAACATATAATATAAAGTATTAATTAAATAATATGGGTAACAAGACTTGAACTTGTAAAGTTAAAACTATTCCGTCCTAAGCGGAACCTGGTTACCAAATTTCAGCATACCCATCTAATGCTCGAGATAAGACTTGAACTTATAACCTAATCATCTTCAGTGATCCGCTCTACCAATTGAGCTTCTCAAGCTATAAAATATAATAATGAAGTAACTATAAAAATATAATAATGGAGTAACTATAAAAATATAATAATGGAGTAACTATAAAAATATAATAATGGAGTAATCAGGACTCGATCCTGAAATAACGATATGCAAAATCGCCGTTTTACCAGTTAAACTATAACCCCTATCCGAGAAACGATTCGAACGTTTACGACTTGCGTCACTTAAGCTTAAGTTAAGACTGTCTACCAATTCCAGCACTCGGATTATTTAAGACTAAAATGACTCGAACATTTACTCAAACCATCATGAGTGGTCCGCTTTACCTATTAAGCTATAGCCTTTGGTTGCGGGTTTAGGGGGTTGCACCTAAATATTATGGGTCATGAGCCATCTATGTTACTATTACATCAACCCGCATATAAATAAGAAATAGATAACTCGATAAGAAATAGGTGACTCGAACACCTGACCTTTCGCGTGTAAAGCGACAGCTCTACCAACTGAGCTAATTTCTTTCAACCCAAGGGAGATTTGAACTCCCGCACTAACAGTGAAAATGTTATGTCTTAACCAAACTTGACCATTGGGTCTTTATTTAATAGCCCAGTGCAAGTATCGCACTTGCTTCTACCGATTACAAAACGGTTGCATTACTTTTATGCTAACCAGGCTAAATTTAATTTATATGATATGTGAAATATTTAGTATTTTAATAATTAGTACTTTATGTCTAAAAATATTAAAATTAATACAACTAAAGCCTATTAATCGTTATATCCGAAGGGTTATAACAATTATACTCGTAGTGTTCTACTACGTTTAAAAGTATCCTAAAGTAAGCTTCGCGCTTAAATGCTTTCAGCACTTATCTTTAACTGACGTAGCCTTCCTGCCATGCCTATGTGAACAATTTACTTAAGTATAAGTAAACGATATATTATATAGTATATAATATATAATATATAGCATAAACAACAGGTAAACCATAGGTCAATATACCCAACTCCTTTCGTACGAAGGGGCTATCTTTATTATACTTTAATTCCCTCTAGAAGATAGAAACCATACTGTCTCACGACGTATTAAACCCAGCTCATGTAGCTCTTTAATCGACGAACAGTCGAACCCTTCATGATTTTTGCATTCATGTGGATGAGCTAAGCCGACATCGAGGTGCCAAACCGCGCACTCAATTTGTACTCTCTTGCGCAAATTAGCCTGTTCAATTTATGTTATCATAAAAGGTTTTTCCTTTTATTTCCACTTTTCTCAAAATGGTTCAGACTATTTCATCATCTTTATTAACTATTTTATAGGAGGAGG
>NW_001510301.1:0-1605 GCF_000149645.3 Aspergillus fischeri NRRL 181 | reverse complement strand
TTTTTATACTAAAAAGGTTTTGATTAAATAAAAATTATATATTAAGCAACATATAATAATAAGAAAGCCATCATTAATGCGAATAATCCAGTAGCTTCAGCAAAAGCGAAACCTAAGATAGCATATGAGAATAATTGTCCTCTTAATGAAGGATTTCTAGCAACACCTAGTATTAATGCACCGAATACAACACCGATACCTACACCAGCACCAATTAAACCTGTTGTAGCCAATCCTGTTCCAATAATTTTAGCAGCTTGTAGCATTTTAGATTAAATATTTGTGTACAACCATTTAAGTAAGGTAACCTTAACTAATAAAGAATTATTTATAAACACTAAAACTTAAATATAATATATATAATCAAATGTGTGTAAGATTTAAATCTTATTGTATCTTATTATATTTTAATATGTTTTACAATAAATAGCTATAAATTAATTAATTAATTAATTTATTAAATTATTATCTTGTAAAATATCATGTTTAATAATATAATATATACCTTACATACAACTAATCAATTGATTGATTATATTTATAACTTCAGCACACTGATCTATTGAAGGTTCAGTTACTAATGCATGTTCTACGTCTATATTAGTTAAATTTTCATTTATTTGTTGAAGTAATTTTTTTAAATAATCTAAATTCTGACCAGTTTCATATAATTTATCTGCCACATCACTTATTTGATCTTTTTCAAAGTTAGTAGAGATTTCTTTTATTGATTTTTCACCAGTATTTTCATCAATATAACCTATAAATTTATCTTTAAATATTAACTCGGGGTTTTTAGCTATATAATTTTCAGGTTCATATTGAGAAATGTCATTACCTAAAATTTTAACACTACCATTTACTGAATGTTTAAATGTTAATGTTAAAGTAGCCCCATTTGCATCACATCAATCTGATAAATGATCCCAGTTTTTTATAAAAATATTCAGATTCTGCATTAATTTCTTTTTGAACTTTAAGTATTTCATTTTGTTTAACTTTAATTGTTGTAATTAATCCACTCATAGGGTCAGTTGCTGATTGTAAGGGTAAGCTTGCAAAAGCATGAGGTTTAGGTGGACTAGTTAAACATAATCCAATAATTTTAGCGGCTTGTAGCATTTTAACAGCTTGTAGCATTTTAACAGCTTGTGTCATTTTATATTAAATTTTTTTGTACAACCATTTAAGTAAGGTAACCTTAACTAATAAAGAATATTTATAAATACTAAAACTTAAATATAATATATATAATCAAATGTGTGTAAGATTTAAATCTTATTGTATCTTATTATATTTTAATGTGTTTTACAATAAATAGCTATAAATTAATTAATTAATTAATTTATTAAATTATTATATTGTAAAATATCACGTTTAATAATATAATATATACCTTACAACTAATCAATTGATTGATTATATTTATAACTTCAGCACACTGATCTATTGAAGGTTCAGTTACTAATGCATATTTTACGTTTATATTAGTTAAATATTTATTACAATCGCAAAGTAATAATTTTATAGCTTCGCTTTAATTGTTTAAATTATTCCACTCGGGTTAATTCCTGATTGTAAAGGTAAGCTTGCAAAAGCATGAGG
>NW_001510297.1:0-1712 GCF_000149645.3 Aspergillus fischeri NRRL 181 | reverse complement strand
AAACAAAAAAATGTTGTTTATTTAAATTTAACTGTAATTACTATTGAAATCTTATCTATTAAATTAAAAAAAATAAACAATGTACTATCAATCAATCCAATTTAATCCTTTTCAACTAGTATCACCATGACCTTGACCAGTCTTTACTAGTATTTCATTATTTTTTAATAATTTATTTGTAGGTTTACAAAATATATTATCTAGTTTTATAAATAATAATTTATGATATTGTTATTTATTTTTAATTTTTATTTTTAGTATATTATTAGCAATACTTTTATTTATTTTAGTTATCCAAACACAAAAAGGTTATTCAGTTAAAATGAATAACTTACCAAAGAATGAAAATTCTAAAAAAAGAAAAAGAAAATCTGAAAATGGAAATTCTAGAAAAAAAGGAAAATCTGAAAATGGAGATTCTGGTTCTCCGGATAAAAATGAAAATAAACCTAAACCTAAAGTCTTTTTTCCTAAGGAAGATGAAGAAACTCAATCATATAAATATTATATGCAAAAGTATGATATATGTGTAAAAAAAAATGAACTTTGCCCTAGAGGTACCAGGAAAGAAGTAGAAGATAATTTTCATAATTTATACTCTGAATATAAAAAACATAAACCAACTAATCCTGATTTAGATTGAGAAAAACTTACAGAGGTTTATTATTCTACATGAGATAGGCAACCATTTGGTAATAGGAGATATGCTGACACTGAAAGAGGTTTTGAGCAGGCTTATGAGTATATGAAAAATAAGGCAAGATTAATAGAGATGGGACATAGTAAGGGAAAAATTCTAGAAGCTAGTGCTTTATGGAAAAAAGGCTTTGGGTAATGTCGAATTTACAACTTTTAAGAAATATATAGAAATTCTTGATATTATAGTTAATAAAAGAGGTAGATAATTTTTTGTATAAAATTATTATAAAAAAATTTTTATTTATTTATATATGAAATAAGTATATTTTTCATATGTTTATCTCCCAGCTAATTAATTATTATATAAAATTTATATATATTAATACTATTTATTGTGTTTAGTTTAAATTTAACTGACTAACTAATTCAGAACATAATGTAATTTAATTAGTAATTAGTCATCTTTAGTTTAGATTTAAATTTAAATTTAACTGTAATTACTATTGAAATCTTATCTATTAAATTTAAAAAAATAAACAATGTACTATCAATCAATTCAATTTAATCCATTTCATTTAGTGTCACCATCATTATTTAGTAAAGGCTTATTATTTTATAATGATTTATTTGTAGGTTTACAAAATATATTATCTAGTTTTATAGATAGTAATTTATGATATTATTATTTATTTTTAATTTTTATTTTTAGTATATTATTAACAATACTTTTATTTATTTTAGTTATCCAAACACAAAAAGGTTATTCAGTTAAAATGAATAACTTACCAAAGAATGAAAATTCTAAAAAAAGAAAAAGAAAATCTG
Source organism: Aspergillus fischeri NRRL 181 (assembly GCF_000149645.3). NCBI lineage: Eukaryota > Fungi > Ascomycota > Eurotiomycetes > Eurotiales > Aspergillaceae > Aspergillus > Aspergillus fischeri. The sequence goes on along the minus strand of NW_001510297.1, from coordinate 248 downwards.
AAAATGGAGATTCTGGCTCTCCGAAGGAAAGTAAACCTAAATTATTTTTTCCTAAGGAAGATGAGGATACTAATTCTTATAGACATTATATGGTAAAGTATGATTCGTATGTTAGAGATGAAATTAGTTTCGACCCTATAGGTACCAGGAAACAAGTAGAAGATACTTTTCCTAGTTTATACTCTGAATATAAAAAACATAAAGTAAATAATCCTGATTTAGAATGAGGAAAACTTACAGATATTTAT
>NW_001510296.1:0-1834 GCF_000149645.3 Aspergillus fischeri NRRL 181 | reverse complement strand
AATTATTAAAAAATAATGAAATACTAGTAAAGACTGGTCAAGGTCATGGTGATACTAGTTGAAAGGATTAAATTGGATTGATTGATAGTACATTGTTTATTTTTTTTAATTTAATAGATAAGATTTCAATAGTAATTACAGTTAAATTTAAATAAACAACATTTTTTTGTTTTGTATATAAAGAGGCGACTCAAGCACCCGACTTTATACGTGTAAAGCGACAGTTAAATTTAAACTAAACATAACTAATAGTATTAATAATTAATAATTAAGTTTTAATTAGTAATTAATTAGTCATTTAAATTTAAACTAAAGATAACAAATAGCATTAATGTTTATAAAATTTATATAGTTATTAATTAGCCGGGAGATAAACTCGAATTCTCATTCTTAATTCATAAAATTATTCTTCTACCAATTAAACTATTTTCTTTTAAAACATTAACCTTACTTAATAAAGAATTTTCATAAATTTTTATAGGCTTAACTGTAGAATAATGAACAATTAAATTATTCCCTATAAATTTTTTATTAGAAAAGTATTTATTATTTAATACTATCATATTATTATTATTAAATTAGTGTTTTAAAAACACAATATATATATATATACTATAAATATTTAAAAATAGAAAATTTATTCCTATTAGCCAAAGGAGAAAATCGAATTCTCATTCTTAATTCATGAAATTATTGTTCTACCATTAAACTACTTTGGCTCTTAAAATATAATTTAAATTAATTAAAAATTAAATATAATTTTTTTTTATAAAATAAAAATTATGTTGGGGCGACTCGAACACCCAATAGTAAATACCAAAAATTTATGACTTACCGATTAGTCGACAACATATAATATAAAGTATTAATTAAATAATATGGGTAACAAGACTTGAACTTGTAAAGTAAAAACTATTCCGTCCTAAGCGGAACCTGGTTACCAAATTTCAGCATACCCATCTAATGCTCGAGATAAGACTTGAACTTATAACCTAATCATCTTCAGTGATCCGCTCTACCAATTGAGCTTCTCAAGCTATAAAATATAATAATGAAGTAACTATAAAAATATAATAATGGAGTAACTATAAAAATATAATAATGGAGTAACTATAAAAATATAATAATGGAGTAATCAGGACTCGATCCTGAAATAACGATATGCAAAATCGCCGTTTTACCAGTTAAACTATAACCCCTATCCGAGAAACGATTCGAACGTTTACGACTTGCGTCACTTAAGCTTAAGTTAAGACTGTCTACCAATTCCAGCACTCGGATTATTTAAGACTAAAATGACTCGAACATTTACTCAAACCATCATGAGTGGTCCGCTTTACCTATTAAGCTATAGCCTTTGGTTGCGGGTTTAGGGGTTGCACCTAAATATTATGGTCATGAGCCATCTATGTTACTATTACATCAACCCGCATATAAATAAGAAATAGATAACTCGATAAGAAATAGGTGACTCGAACACCTGACCTTTCGCGTGTAAAGCGACAGCTCTACCAACTGAGCTAATTTCTTTCAACCCAAGGGAGATTTGAACTCCCGCACTAACAGTGAAAATGTTATGTCTTAACCAAACTTGACCATTGGGTCTTTATTTAATAGCCCAGTGCAAGTATCGCACTTGCTTCTACCGATTACAAAACGGTTGCATTACTTTTATGCTAACCAGGCTAAATTTAATTTATATGATATGTGAAATATTTAGTATTTTAATAATTAGTACTTTATGTCTAAAAATATTAAAATTAATACAACTAAAGCCTATTAATCGTTATATCCGAAAGGGTTATAACAATTATACTCGTAGTGTTCTACTACG
>NW_001510295.1:0-1657 GCF_000149645.3 Aspergillus fischeri NRRL 181 | reverse complement strand
AGCAAGGGAGGCGCCGTTCGAGTCAGGCAGCATGCCAGCGAGGCAGGCAGCGAGGGAGGCGCCGTTCGAGGCAGGCAGCATACCAGCGAGGCAGGCAGCGAGGGAGGCGCCGATTGAGGCAGGCAGCAGGACAGTGAGGCAGGCAGCGAGGGAGTCGCCGATTGAGGCAGGCAGCATGCTAGCGAGGGAGGCGCCGTTCAAGCCAGGCAGCATGCTAGCGAGGGAGGCGCCGTTCAAGCCAGGCAGCATGCCAGCGAGAGAGGCGCCATTCAAGCCAGGCAGCATGACAGTGAGGCAGGCAGCGAGGGAGGCGCCGTTCGAGGCAGGCAGCATACCAGCAAGGGAGGCGCCGTTCGAGCCAGGCAGCCAGTTGCCATGTGAGCCCGCCAGTCCCACCCCATCCAATAATTCATTTTGCAGCCAGCCATCCATTTCCATGGCGGTATGGCACACCCAGCAGGTGCAGGCCCAGCAGTGGGCCGCCATGGATATCCAGCAGCAGCAGCATCGGACCCAGCAGGGTTTGGATGAGGAGATGGCCCAGGCCGAATGCATGCAGTGGCGGGATCAATGTTATATATGCGCCATACAGGGGGGTGATAGTGGCCATGAGTTATATGCATGTCATCAGCCCCACAGCCAGGCCGCACGGGCATGGATGATCCGTGTGCGTTGGCAGGTCCAATATGCCCCATACAGTGCGTGTTATTCGTGCGGCATGCCCCAATCCATATGCCATGGGTGGGAGCCGGGCCATGCATGTGAATACCGTGGGTTTTTGATCCCCCATGGTGGCCATGATGTTATTTGGGCCATGGCAGGGCCAGATCGAGCCCGTATGGCAGCGCCGGTTGCAGGGAATAGGGGTTGACGGGCAGGATGAGGCCCAGGTGGTCCAGTTTTTAGGGCAGGCACACCCCAACCATGAGGGGCACAACCAGTTATTTACATCATTTTGTTGGTTACGGCGGTTATGTCAGGAGATTGAGGTCAATCAGCATTGGTAGATTGGTGAATGAATATATATTTTCAGATACCATAATGCGCAGAGATATATATTATAGATTTAGTTTATATAGTATATTGGCTGAATCCATGGTTTGTACACAGGCATATATATATATATAATCAGTCATTAGGGGGATATATAATATTAACCATAGTCAGGAGAGAGGTAGGTAGTAGGTCAGGAGGAGGGAGCAAGGTAGGCAGTAGGTACGCAGTAGGTAGATAGTGAGGTAGACAGTGAGGTAGACAGTAAGGTAGACAGTGAGGTAGACAGTAAGACAGACAGTAAGACATACAGTGAGGTAGATAGTAGGGTAGATAGTACAGTTAATAGTAAGGCAGGCAGTGAGACAGGCAGTAGATAGGCAGTAAGACAGGCAGTAAGACAGGCAGTATGGTAGGTAGAGAGACAGGCAGTATGGCAGGTAGAGAGATAGGTAGTGGGACAGGCAGTGAGACAGGAAGATAGGGAGGGAGGAGGGAGTGAGGTATATAGTAAGATATATAAGGAAGTTAACAGTAAGGTAGGCAGGAAGACAGGCAGGATAAGACCCAGGTGGTCCAGTTTTTAGGGCAGGCATACCCCAACCAGGAGGGGCACAGCCAGTTATTTATATCAGTTTATTAGTTATAGCAGTTATATTAGGAG
>NW_001510294.1:0-1769 GCF_000149645.3 Aspergillus fischeri NRRL 181 | reverse complement strand
TAGTCCTTACCCTTAAAGAGAAAGGACAAAGGTGATAGGAGACTTTTAAAAGAAATATTTTATCTATCAATTTTTTTTAGTAGTGTTATATCAATCATTTTTTTTATACTAAAAAGGTTTTGATTAAATAAAAATTATATATTAAGCAACATATAATAATAAGAAAGCCATCATTAATGCGAATAATCCAGTAGCTTCAGCAAAAGCGAAACCTAAGATAGCATATGAGAATAATTGTCCTCTTAATGAAGGATTTCTAGCAACACCTAGTATTAATGCACCGAATACAACACCGATACCTACACCAGCACCAATTAAACCTGTTGTAGCCAATCCTGTTCCAATAATTTTAGCAGCTTGTAGCATTTTAGATTAAATATTTGTGTACAACCATTTAAGTAAGGTAACCTTAACTAATAAAGAATTATTTATAAACACTAAAACTTAAATATAATATATATAATCAAATGTGTGTAAGATTTAAATCTTATTGTATCTTATTATATTTTAATATGTTTTACAATAAATAGCTATAAATTAATTAATTAATTAATTTATTAAATTATTATCTTGTAAAATATCATGTTTAATAATATAATATATACCTTACATACAACTAATCAATTGATTGATTATATTTATAACTTCAGCACACTGATCTATTGAAGGTTCAGTTACTAATGCATGTTCTACGTCTATATTAGTTAAATTTTCATTTATTTGTTGAAGTAATTTTTTTAAATAATCTAAATTCTGACCAGTTTCATATAATTTATCTGCCACATCACTTATTTGATCTTTTTCAAAGTTAGTAGAGATTTCTTTTATTGATTTTTCACCAGTATTTTCATCAATATAACCTATAAATTTATCTTTAAATATTAACTCGGGGGTTTTTAGCTATATAATTTTCAGGTTCATATTGAGAAATGTCATTACCTAAAATTTTAACACTACCATTTACTGAATGTTTAAATGTTAATGTTAAAGTAGCCCCATTTGCATCACATCAATCTGATAAATGATCCAGTTTTTTATAAAAATATTCAGATTCTGCATTAATTTCTTTTTGAACTTTAAGTATTTCATTTTGTTTAACTTTAATTGTTGTAATTAATCCACTCATAGGGTCAGTTGCTGATTGTAAGGGTAAGCTTGCAAAAGCATGAGGTTTAGGTGGACTAGTTAAACATAATCCAATAATTTTAGCGGCTTGTAGCATTTTAACAGCTTGTAGCATTTTAACAGCTTGTGTCATTTTATATTAAATTTTTTTGTACAACCATTTAAGTAAGGTAACCTTAACTAATAAAGAATATTTATAAATACTAAAACTTAAATATAATATATATAATCAAATGTGTGTAAGATTTAAATCTTATTGTATCTTATTATATTTTAATGTGTTTTACAATAAATAGCTATAAATTAATTAATTAATTAATTTATTAAATTATTATATTGTAAAATATCACGTTTAATAATATAATATATACCTTACAACTAATCAATTGATTGATTATATTTATAACTTCAGCACACTGATCTATTGAAGGTTCAGTTACTAATGCATATTTTACGTTTATATTAGTTAAATATTTATTACAATCGCAAAGTAATAATTTTATAGCTTCGCTTTAATTGTTTAAATTATTCCACTCGGGTTAATTCCTGATTGTAAAGGTAAGCTTGCAAAAGCATGAGGTTTAGGTGGACTAGTTAAACATCATTCTAATGAACTATTATTTCTAGTGAATAATACTTGGAAT
>NW_001510289.1:0-1599 GCF_000149645.3 Aspergillus fischeri NRRL 181 | reverse complement strand
ATACTGTAGTTATAGCACCTAATCATAAACAAAGTACTAATACTGTTGAACTATATTCTATTAAAGGTGATGATCTCATTAATAAATATACTCCTGCTGTAACCATAGTAGCGGCGTGTATTAAAGCAGACACAGGTGTTGGACCCTCCATAGCTTGTGGTAATCAAATATGTAAACCAACCTGTGAACTTTTAGCTGTAGCACCTATTAATAAACAAATACCAATAATTGTAATTATTGTTTCATTATAATAAGGTGCTAATGCAAATACTGTACTATAATCTATATTTCCAAAAGATCATAATATTGCAAACATACCTACAGTTAATAAACAATCACCTACTCTATTAGTTAATAATGCAGATAAAGAACTTTGATTTGCTGCTATTCTAGTAAATCAGAAATTTACTAAAAGATATGAACAAACACCTACACCTTCTCAACCTACAAACATTATTAAATAATTATTTCCTGTTACAAGTATAATCATCATAAAAGTGAATAAACTTAAATAACTGAAAAATCTTTGATTATGTGGATCATGACTCATGTAACTTATAGAGTATACGTGTACTAAACTAGATACTATTAATACAGGTAATAACATTGAAACTGTTAATGAATCAAATCTGAAGTTTCATAACACATATAGTGATTCTACATCAACTCATCTTGCAACATTTATTGTTACAGGTATATTGTTAAAACCTACCTCAAAAAAAGCTAATATAGCTAAAAATGTTGTTGTTATTACTGAAGTACATGTTATTATATGTGCTCCTGTTACTCCAACCTTTTCTTCCAAAGAAACCTGAAATTATTGAACCTAATAAAGGTAAAATTATCAATGTTAAATACATTATTTATATTGTATTGATATACTTCCTCTTAATCTATAATATGCCACTAAAATTCCTAAACCTATTGCAGATTCTGCTCCTGCTATTGTTATAATATATATAGCAAATGTTTGTCCTAATATATCATCAAAACTAAGTGAACTTATTAATATTAAAAATGTTATAGATAATAACATAATTTCTATTGAAATTAACATTAGTATGATGTTTTTTCTATTTAACACAAAACCTAATATCCCTATTAAGAATAAAAAGATTGAAAAATTCATTGTATAATAATTTTTATTTTGATTTATCTATACTATAGCTTATATGATCTAAACCTTATATAAGTCTAAACCATTACAAAGTATAACTACCTTGTTATATTTGCAATATACCTTACATTGCAATATACCTTATTAGTTTTTTTACAAAAACTAAGATATAAACGTGTATAAGATTTGAACTTATATTATCGTGTCCGTAGCACGAGATTCTACCATTGAATTAACACGCCTTTAATTTGTAATTAATACAAATTATTATTATTATAGAATAATTTGTAATTAATACAAATTATTATTATTATATAATATGAAATTTAGAAAATTTTTTTATTCATTTACTACCTATGGCTTAGTAAATTACATATTCTAATTGTAACTCTACGATCCTCTAGTAAATTAGGTATTCTAATTCTATTCAAAGGATCTTTTTCTTTTTTCAAAGCTTCCTTTAGACTTTTCTCATATGCTGC
>NW_001510288.1:0-1620 GCF_000149645.3 Aspergillus fischeri NRRL 181 | reverse complement strand
ACTTATTTATATTTTTTCTTAATGAATTATATTGAAAATTAATTAATTATAAATAGCTGACCACCTAAACCTAATTCAGCTAGTTTTGTACCAAAAATACCGTTATGAGGTTCACCAGGTTCAGGTGGACCTCCTGGTCCACCTGGTCCACCTTCTGATTTTCATACATATTTAGCTATTAGTAGTGATTATTATCAACGTGATGGTGAGGGTGTTAGAAAGGTGGATATAGAGAGTGTATTTGATAAATATTTTTCTAGATTATATGGTAGAAAAGACTACACAGGATTAGGTCTTAAGGGTAGTGTTTATTATAAACCTGGGTATAAATTTGAACGGGCTGAAATTTTGTTAAATGGAGGTAAAATAGATATCTATGACGAACATACTTTCTGTAGATATGTTTTAGCTCATAACTATTTAGTAAATTTACAAACAAACCCAGAGGGTTATGTACGTAAATGTATACAAACTAATGCAGCATATGAGAAAAGTCTAAAGGAAGCTTTGAAAAAAGAAAAAGATCCTTTGAATAGAATTAGAATACCTAATTTACTAGAGGATCGTAGAGTTACAATTAGAATATGTAATTTACTAAGCCATAGGTAGTAAATGAATAAAAAAATTTTCTAAATTTCATATTATATAATAATAATAATTTGTATTAATTACAAATTATTCTATAATAATAATAATTTGTATTAATTACAAATAAAAGGCGTGTTAATTCAATGGTAGAATCTCGTGCTACGGACACGATAATATAAGTTCAAATCTTATACACGTTTATATCTTAGTTTTTGTAAAAAAACTAATAAGGTATATTGCAATGTAAGGTATATTGCAAATATAACAAGGTAGTTATACTTTGTAATGGTTTAGACTTATATAAGGTTTAGATCATATAAGCTATAGTATAGATAAATCAAAATAAAAATTATTATACAATGAATTTTTCAATCTTTTTATTCTTAATAGGGATATTAGGTTTTGTGTTAAATAGAAAAAACATCATACTAATGTTAATTTCAATAGAAATTATGTTATTATCTATAACATTTTTAATATTAATAAGTTCACTTAGTTTTGATGATATATTAGGACAAACATTTGCTATATATATTATAACAATAGCAGGAGCAGAATCTGCAATAGGTTTAGGAATTTTAGTGGCATATTATAGATTAAGAGGAAGTATATCAATACAATATAAATAATGTATTTAACATTGATAATTTTACCTTTATTAGGTTCAATAATTTCAGGTTTCTTTGGAAGAAAGGTTGGAGTAACAGGAGCACATATAATAACATGTACTTCAGTAATAACAACAACATTTTTAGCTATATTAGCTTTTTTTGAGGTAGGTTTTAACAATATACCTGTAACAATAAATGTTGCAAGATGAGTTGATGTAGAATCACTATATGTGTTATGAAACTTCAGATTTGATTCATTAACAGTTTCAATGTTATTACCTGTATTAATAGTATCTAGTTTAGTACACGTATACTCTATAAGTTACATGAGTCATGATCCACATAATCAAAGATTTTTCAGTTATTTAAGTTTATTCACTTTTATGATGATTATACTTGTAACAGGAAATAATTATTTAAT
>NW_001510286.1:0-1804 GCF_000149645.3 Aspergillus fischeri NRRL 181 | reverse complement strand
TACAGTTTTATTTATGCACGGTTTCCAAGGTTTTAGTTATCTAGTACCTGTAGCTGTAATTAATGTAGCTTATGTTATGGGATTATGATTTAGAGATATAATATCTGAAGGAACATATTTAGGAAATCATACAAATGCAGTACAAAAAGGATTAAATTTAGGTGTAGGTTTATTCATTATTTCTGAAGTATTTTTCTTTTTAGCAATCTTCTGAGCATTTTTCCACAGTGCAATCTCACCTAGTATAGAATTAGGAGCACAATGACCACCATTAGGAATACAAGGTGTAAATCCTTTCGAATTACCATTATTAAATACAATAATCTTATTATCATCAGGTGTAACAATTACTTACGCTCATCATTCATTAATACAAGGTAATAGAAAAGGTGCATTATATGGTACAGTTGCTACAATTATATTAGCAATAATATTCACATTCTTCCAAGGTGTAGAATATACAGTATCATCATTCACTATTTCTGATAGTGTATATGGATCATGTTTCTACTTTGGAACAGGTTTCCACGGATTACACGTAATCATAGGAACAGCATTCTTAGCTGTAGGTTTATGACGTTTAGCTGCATATCATTTAACAGATCATCATCATCTTGGTTATGAGTCAGGTATTTTATACTGACATTTTGTTGATGTTGTATGATTATTCTTATACATTTCTGTATATTATTGAGGTTATTAAATAAAAAAAAAGAAAATGATGGAAACAATTATGGATACAGTAATAAATATAAGTCTAGATAACTTTTATTATGTACTAACTTTAGTATATAAAAATCTCACATCAAGTATTGATACAATTATTGATCAAATACGAGATGAACTTGAAAATAGTCATTTAATGATGAATGGAATTAATGGTAGAACTAGGTTATATTATGAGAAATATCAAACTTAAAGGGGATACCTGAATACTTCAGTAACTATTAGTAATATGTTATTAGATTCTGATGTATATCATAATCATATAAATAGAAGAGTAATAGTGATACAAAGTGGTGAAATAAATCGCCTTGCTGAAGATTTAGTAAATAGAGGTTATTTAGAATATAGATAATGAAAATTTCATACTATATTTCATATTAAAAGAATATGAAAGAGATCTTAGTTCAATAGGTAGAACATGTGACTTTTAATCATTATAGTGCAGGTTCAAATCCTGTAGGTCTTATATAAATAAATTATACTAAAATATGAAAAAATTTTTAATAGGTATATTAAATGACTATAAGTTAACGGTAGACTGCTTATTTACCAAATAAGATGTGCTGATTCGAATTCAGCTAGTCATAAGTGTAAAATATTATCTGAACTGGTTAGTAATTAAAATTATAATGGCTATAAGTTAATGGTAGACTGTTCGTCTTCCACACGAAGAGTGTCGATTCGAATTCGACTAGCCGTAAAAAGGGTTAGTAACTTAATAGGTAAAGGGTTTTCTTGTCGAGAAAATAGATGCCGGATCGAGACCGGTCTAACCCGTAATTAAAGGAAAAGTTGCTATTGGTAGGGTAAGATATTTGCTAAATATTGTGTTTTTACACTTAGATGTTCGATTCATCTCTTTTCCGAAGAGCATAGTTTAATAGGTAAAACTGTAAGCTTCAACCTTATATTTCTTAGTTCAAATCTAAGTGCTCTTGAAAAAGATTTCTTTTGTTGGTTCTTTAACTTAACCGGTAAAGTGTGTTCTTGATAAGGATATGTTCAGTGTTCGAGTCACTGAAGAATCATCTAAAATAATTAAATTAATTATATTAAAATAAAACCAAGTTTATTGTTA
>NW_001510284.1:0-1877 GCF_000149645.3 Aspergillus fischeri NRRL 181 | reverse complement strand
ATAAATTTATCTTTAAATATTAACTCGCGGGTTTTTAGCTATATAATTTTCAGGTTCATATTGAGAAATGTCATTACCTAAAATTTTAACACTACCATTTACTGAATGTTTAAATGTTAATGTTAAAGTAGCCCCATTTGCATCACATCAATCTGATAAATGATCCAGTTTTTTATAAAAATATTCAGATTCTGCATTAATTTCTTTTTGAACTTTAAGTATTTCATTTTGTTTAACTTTAATTGTTGTAATTAATCCACTCATAGGGTCAGTTGCTGATTGTAAGGGTAAGCTTGCAAAAGCATGAGGTTTAGGTGGACTAGTTAAACATAATCCAATAATTTTAGCGGCTTGTAGCATTTTAACAGCTTGTAGCATTTTAACAGCTTGTGTCATTTTATATTAAATTTTTTTGTACAACCATTTAAGTAAGGTAACCTTAACTAATAAAGAATATTTATAAATACTAAAACTTAAATATAATATATATAATCAAATGTGTGTAAGATTTAAATCTTATTGTATCTTATTATATTTTAATGTGTTTTACAATAAATAGCTATAAATTAATTAATTAATTAATTTATTAAATTATTATATTGTAAAATATCACGTTTAATAATATAATATATACCTTACAACTAATCAATTGATTGATTATATTTATAACTTCAGCACACTGATCTATTGAAGGTTCAGTTACTAATGCATATTTTACGTTTATATTAGTTAAATATTTATTACAATCGCAAAGTAATAATTTTATAGCTTCGCTTTAATTGTTTAAATTATTCCACTCGGGTTAATTCCTGATTGTAAAGGTAAGCTTGCAAAAGCATGAGGTTTAGGTGGACTAGTTAAACATCATTCTAATGAACTATTATTTCTAGTGAATAATACTTGGGAATGTATCACTAAATAATTGTGGAGTTAATCAAGGGTATCTTGAAACTGCTTTACCTTCTGTTAATTGTTTGTAAATAATTGTTAAGAAATATCATGTAGCTACAACACTAACAATAGAACCTATACTACTTAATAAGTTTCAACCGTAGAAAGCATCAGGATAATCACTAATTCTTCTAGGCATACCTTGTAAACCTAAGAAGTGTTGTGGGAAGAATGTTAAATTAACACCTACAAATAAGATTCAGAAGTGTACTTTAGCTGCGAAGTGATCATAAGATAAACCTAATAATTTAGGTATTCAGAAGTATCAACCACTAAATAATGCAAACACAGCACCCATAGATAAAACATAATGGAAATGAGCAACAACATAGTAAGTATCATGGAAAGCAACATCAAGTGATGCATTAGCTAAAACAACACCACTCAATCCACCAATTGTGAATAATACAACAAATCCTAATGCAAATAACATAGGAGGTGTTAAGTGTAATGAACCACCATAACATGTAGCTAATCAACTGAATATTTTAATTCCAGTAGGTACTGCAATAATTAAAGTAGCAGCTGTGAAGTAAGCTCTTGTATCAACGTCTAAACCAACTGTATACATGTGATGACTTCAAACTAAGAAACCTAAAACACCAATAGACATCATAGCGTAAACCATACCTAAGTAACCAAATACATTTTTACCAGATCCCGCTGCAATAACTGTACTAATAATACCAAATCCTGGTATAATTAAGATATAAACTTCAGGATGTCCGAAGAATCCATTCCTTCAAATTTAACTTATCATCAATATATTGATGTTCATTTATTAAATCCAGGTACCAGTAATTATATAATTCTGGGGCTTGTGCATATATAAAATATGGAAGGGAACCGACTGTACATTAAGCAGCATTTCAGCCACCTACCAGTGAACCAGTCTGTAGCGGTCACTTTAATAACCGACGGTCTTT
>NW_001510281.1:0-1673 GCF_000149645.3 Aspergillus fischeri NRRL 181 | reverse complement strand
AATCCAATAATTTTAGCGGCTTGTAGCATTTTAACAGCTTGTAGCATTTTAACAGCTTGTGTCATTTTATATTAAATTTTTTTGTACAACCATTTAAGTAAGGTAACCTTAACTAATAAAGAATATTTATAAATACTAAAACTTAAATATAATATATATAATCAAATGTGTGTAAGATTTAAATCTTATTGTATCTTATTATATTTTAATGTGTTTTACAATAAATAGCTATAAATTAATTAATTAATTAATTTATTAAATTATTATATTGTAAAATATCACGTTTAATAATATAATATATACCTTACAACTAATCAATTGATTGATTATATTTATAACTTCAGCACACTGATCTATTGAAGGTTCAGTTACTAATGCATATTTTACGTTTATATTAGTTAAATATTTATTACAATCGCAAAGTAATAATTTTATAGCTTCGCTTTAATTGTTTAAATTATTCCACTCGGGTTAATTCCTGATTGTAAAGGTAAGCTTGCAAAAGCATGAGGTTTAGGTGGACTAGTTAAACATCATTCTAATGAACTATTATTTCTAGTGAATAATACTTGGAATGTATCACTAAATAATTGTGGAGTTAATCAAGGGTATCTTGAAACTGCTTTACCTTCTGTTAATTGTTTGTAAATAATTGTTAAGAAATATCATGTAGCTACAACACTAACAATAGAACCTATACTACTTAATAAGTTTCAACCGTAGAAAGCATCAGGATAATCACTAATTCTTCTAGGCATACCTTGTAAACCTAAGAAGTGTTGTGGGAAGAATGTTAAATTAACACCTACAAATAAGATTCAGAAGTGTACTTTAGCTGCGAAGTGATCATAAGATAAACCTAATAATTTAGGTATTCAGAAGTATCAACCACTAAATAAATGCAACACAGCACCCATAGATAAAACATAATGGAAATGAGCAACAACATAGTAAGTATCATGGAAAGCAACATCAAGTGATGCATTAGCTAAAACAACACCACTCAATCCACCAATTGTGAATAATACAACAAATCCTAATGCAAATAACATAGGAGGTGTTAAGTGTAATGAACCACCATAACATGTAGCTAATCAACTGAATATTTTAATTCCAGTAGGTACTGCAATAATTAAAGTAGCAGCTGTGAAGTAAGCTCTTGTATCAACGTCTAAACCAACTGTATACATGTGATGACTTCAAACTAAGAAACCTAAAACACCAATAGACATCATAGCGTAAACCATACCTAAGTAACCAAATACATTTTTACCAGATCCCGCTGCAATAACTGTACTAATAATACCAAATCCTGGTATAATTAAGATATAAACTTCAGGATGTCCGAAGAATCCATTCCTTCAAATTTAACTTATCATCAATATATTGATGTTCATTTATTAAATCCAGGTACCAGTAATTATATAATTCTGGGCTTGTGCATATATAAAATATGGAAGGAACCGACTGTACATTAAGCAGCATTTCAGCCACCTACCAGTGAACCAGTCTGTAGCGGTCACTTAAATAACCGACGGTCTTTAAACATGAAAATTCATTGACCGTTAACACTAGTATCGCTAATGTTTATACTAACTTTTCCTTTTATCAATTATATATTAATTGATAAGTATAACAATATATACCAAATTATATATACGTTACACTTAAGA
>NW_001510277.1:0-1867 GCF_000149645.3 Aspergillus fischeri NRRL 181 | reverse complement strand
AAGGAGAAGATGATATATGAACAAATATATCATATAAAATAGTATTATTTACATTAAAAAATAAATTAAAAATATATATAATAAAATCTAAAGGAATAATACTTAAATAACCTCCTAAAAATAAAATACTATTTAAAACACAAATTAATACAATACTAGCATATTCAGCTAAGAAGAAGAATACAAAAATACTAGCTGAATGTTCTGTCATAAAACCACTAACAAGTTCTGATTCCGCCTCAGCTAAATCAAAAGGAGCTCTATTAGTTTCTGCTATAGAACCTATAAAGAATACTAAAAATAAAGGAAATAATGGGAATAAGAAATTTACTACTCTTTGTGATTCTATTATAGTAATCATATTTAAACTTCCTGTTAATAATAAAACTAATAATATAACAGAACTTAAAATTAATTCATAACTAATTAATTGAGCTGTACTTCTTAATGAACCTAAGAATGCATATTTAGAATTAGCAGATCAACCAGCTAATAATATTCCATATGTAGATAAAGAACTAACAGCTAATGCATATAATAAACCTAAACTATAGTCAGATATAAATAAACCTGAACCAAAAGGAACTACAAGATAACCTAATAAAGAGAATATTAAAGTTATTACAGGTCCAAGGAAAAATAAAATAATATTAGCTTGTGTGGGTGCTACATACTCTTTTAATAATAATTTTAAAGCATCAGCAAATGCTTGTAATAAACCATAGTAACCTACTGCATTAGGACCTAATCTTCTTTGCATACTAGCCATAGTTTTTCTTTCAGCTATAGTTACAAAAGCAACAGATAATAAAGCAGGAACTATTACTAATAATCCTTCAATTATTGAAATTAATGATGTTATCATTTTGTATTTTATTTTATTTACATAAAAAAAATATATATATAAACTAATAAAATAATTTATAACGTGCAGTATTATTTATTATATTATATATTTTTTTATCTATGTTTTAATAAGTAAAAAGTAAATATATATTATATATATATTACCTACTATTTTATAATTATAATCTATTTATAGTTAAATAAAACTAAATTTACTAATTAATATCAAATCTTAATGAGAGATATTTTATGTAATATTGATAAAGATTTTATTAAAAATCTTTGTTTGTTATATTTTATCTTAGTTTATACTTTTCAAGACTCTGATAATGATAAATACTATTATCTTTTAAGTGTTTCTATTATTATGGTAATAAATTAATAAATAAATATTTTAATAATTTAAGATATGAGTATGTTAAAAAGAAAAAATTTCTTATAGTTCATATTTAGAGAAATGGAGTAAAGAAAATATTGAACTCTTTAATGAAATTAATTATAGTTTAAAAACTGAGTTAGGTTGTAAAATTATAGATATTCTTGATAATGCTGGTATGGTTAAAAAAGAATTAATTACTTTATGAAAAATTTTCTTCTTCATTTAAAGAAACTAATCCTCAATTCTTTTCCGTTCATGATTGTTTTGGAACAACAACAAAAGTATTTGTTTTAAAAACAATGTTAGCTTCAGTTTATACTGATATTTATTCAAGTGATCTTTATTTATATAAATTTGATAAAAATATATTAGATTTAATAGAAAATAACAGTAATTATAGATTAGATCGTGAGAAAAGAACATTAGAAATGGATAATCATACTTATCATATTCATGATATAGTATGAGTAATGAATAAGAAACACGCTAGTCCAATAACGATTAAGAAAATAAATAGTTAATTTAAATAAAGATAAAACCCCAAGGATTTTTATTATAAAAATAAAAATAAAATAACGCACAGTTTAAATTAAAAGCTATTAAAACAAAATTATAATATTTATTATATATAAATTTGATAAA
>NW_001510276.1:0-1947 GCF_000149645.3 Aspergillus fischeri NRRL 181 | reverse complement strand
AACCTTTTATGATAACATAAATTGAACAGGCTAATTTGCGCAAGAGAGTACAAATTGAGTGCGCGGTTTGGCACCTCGATGTCGGCTTAGCTCATCCACATGAATGCAAAAATCATGAAGGGTTCGACTGTTCGTCGATTAAAGAGCTACATGAGCTGGGTTTAATACGTCGTGAGACAGTATGGTTTCTATCTTCTAGAGGGAATTAAAGTATAATAAAGATAGCCCCTTCGTACGAAAGGAGTTGGGTATATTGACCTATGGTTTACCTGTTGTTTATGCTATATATTATATATTATATACTATATAATATATCGTTTACTTATACTTAAGTAAATTGTTCACATAGGCATGGCAGGAAGGCTACGTCAGTTAAAGATAAGTGCTGAAAGCATTTAAGCGCGAAGCTTACTTTAGGATACTTTTAAACGTAGTAGAACACTACGAGTATAATTGTTATAACCCTTCGGATATAACGATTAATAGGCTTTAGTTGTATTAATTTTAATATTTTTAGACATAAAGTACTAATTATTAAAATACTAAATATTTCACATATCATATAAATTAAATTTAGCCTGGTTAGCATAAAAGTAATGCAACCGTTTTGTAATCGGTAGAAGCAAGTGCGATACTTGCACTGGGCTATTAAATAAAGACCCAATGGTCAAGTTTGGTTAAGACATAACATTTTCACTGTTAGTGCGGGAGTTCAAATCTCCCTTGGGTTGAAAGAAATTAGCTCAGTTGGTAGAGCTGTCGCTTTACACGCGAAAGGTCAGGTGTTCGAGTCACCTATTTCTTATCGAGTTATCTATTTCTTATTTATATGCGGGTTGATGTAATAGTAACATAGATGGCTCATGACCATAATATTTAGGTGCAACCCCTAAACCCGCAACCAAAGGCTATAGCTTAATAGGTAAAGCGGACCACTCATGATGGTTTGAGTAATGTTCGAGTCATTTTAGTCTTAATAATCCGAGTGCTGGAATTGGTAGACAGTCTTAACTTAAGCTTAAGTGACGCAAGTCGTAAACGTTCGAATCGTTTCTCGGATAGGGGTTATAGTTTAACTGGTAAAACGGCGATTTTGCATATCGTTATTTCAGGATCGAGTCCTGATTACTCCATTATTATATTTTTATAGTTACTCCATTATTATATTTTTATAGTTACTCCATTATTATATTTTTATAGTTACTTCATTATTATATTTTATAGCTTGAGAAGCTCAATTGGTAGAGCGGATCACTGAAGATGATTAGGTTATAAGTTCAAGTCTTATCTCGAGCATTAGATGGGTATGCTGAAATTTGGTAACCAGGTTCCGCTTAGGACGGAATAGTTTTAACTTTACAAGTTCAAGTCTTGTTACCCATATTATTTAATTAATACTTTATATTATATGTTGTCGACTAATCGGTAAGTCATAAATTTTTGGTATTTACTATTGGGTGTTCGAGTCGCCCCAACATAATTTTTATTTTATAAAAAAAAATTATATTTAATTTTTAATTAATTTAAATTATATTTTAAGAGCCAAAGTAGTTTAATGGTAGAACAATAATTTCATGAATTAAGAATGAGAATTCGATTTTCTCCTTTGGCTAATAGGAATAAATTTTCTATTTTTAAATATTTATAGTATATATATATATATTGTGTTTTTAAAACACTAATTTAATAATAATAATATGATAGTATTAAATAATAAATACTTTTCTAATAAAAAATTTATAGGGAATAATTTAATTGTTCATTATTCTACAGTTAAGCCTATAAAAATTTATGAAAATTCTTTATTAAGTAAGGTTAATGTTTTAAAAGAAAATAGTTTAATTGGTAGAAGAATAATTTTATGAATTAAGAATGAGAATTCGAGTTTATCTCCCGGCTAATTATAACTATATAAATTTTATAAACATTAATGCTATTTGTTATCTT
>NW_001510275.1:0-1815 GCF_000149645.3 Aspergillus fischeri NRRL 181 | reverse complement strand
GCCATCATCAAACTCAAAATTTATTTTAGATTTAATGGTATATAGCATACCTATATTGCATGATACATAATTTTTTTTTTTATTAAGTAAAATTTTTAAGAAAGATATAATTAAGCCGGTTCCTGTTCAAAATTTTAATAATTCTAAATTAAAACTTAGCATAGGGTTATTGTTCGCAATTATTATAATATTTTTTATTATGTGTTTATAATAATTATTAGTTTCTGTTAAGATCCTTATATTTCTATAATGCTTGATATTCAAGCATATATGCCTAAAAAGTTGTGGACTTTCCTATTTTCATAAAATTTTATATCTTTGTTAATATTATCTTGGGTTACACTATATAATCAGATTTTAATTTAATATTCTTTTATTAAAATTATTAATCCTAAAATGATTAAAGAGAACTAGATTAGTGTAAGTCTAATCCATCTTTAACATAAGAACAAGTTAAAACTACGAAAACTTGAGCTTGAATAAATGCAATAGCTAACTCTAATCCAGAGAATGCTATAATAAATGCTAAAGGTATTAAACCTAAGAAGAAGAATAATACACCACTAGTCATAATATTGTATGTAAATCCACTTAAAATAGATAATAACATGTGACCTGATAGTATATTAGCTGCAAGTCTTAATCCTAATGATACATTTCTAGATAAGTATGAAATGAATTCGATTAAAACTAATAAAGGTAATAATGCTAAAGGACAACCTGAAGGTACAAATAATGAGAAGAATTTTAACCCATGTCTTTGGAATCCTAAGAATGTTGCACCTAAAACAACAGTGAAACTCATTGAGAATGTTAAGATAAAATGTGATGTTGATGCAAAACTATATGGTACTAATCCTATTAAATTATTTGCTAATATGAATATAAATAATGCATATATAAATGGGAAATATAATTGCCCTTTTTGTGGATTAAGTTGACTTACTACTATACTATGCACTGTTGCATACATACTTTCTTGACTTATTGATCAGTTATTTGGTATTATTTTATTATTATTTGTAGCTAATAAGCTATATGTTAAAATTAAAAATAAACCTATTGATAAGTATAAACCTATATTTGTTAATGATAAATGAATGTTACCAAATAAATTGGCATTTAGAGAAAATAAATCTCTAACTTCGAATTGGTCTAAAGGACTTAAGACAAAATCTAAATGACGCATAACTATTCTATGTTAATTATATATTTAAAAAATTGATTTATTAAAAAATTATTATTAATTTTTTTCTATTAAATTATATATTTTTGTATATATATATATATAATTTATTTATACGAAACTATATACATGTCTAATTTATATATATATAAATATATATATTATTTCACTTGTATATTAATTGCATTAAATTATTATATTTAATGGATAAGGTTATGAATATAATTTATTTACTATTGTATTAGTATAAAGCTATAAAAGAATTAATATATTTTATTATTTAAACAGGTAAATTTATCTATTCTCACCTTCCTTGAAATAATAAGTTTTTATTAGTATGTTATATTCCACTATAATTTATTTATATAAATACGTGAAATAAAAATACGTACAAATTTAGGTAATATGTATTTAGTAAATGTGTATATTAATACTGTTAATACTACAAAAGCAAATACTACTTGATTTACAAAAAAGAAAGGTACTAATTGTGGCATATTTATTTTTATTTATATTATAGGTAATTTCTTTTTTTATACCTTGACTTTTTAGATTTTAAGGTAATGCGTCCTAGTTTAAAAACAAATATAAAGATATTAATATCTAGATTTAAGCCCTTAAGATGAATC
>NW_001510270.1:0-1711 GCF_000149645.3 Aspergillus fischeri NRRL 181 | reverse complement strand
GCTGTTAAAATGCTACAAGCTGTTAAAATGCTACAAGCCGCTAAAATTATTGGATTATGTTTAACTAGTCCACCTAAACCTCATGCTTTTGCAAGCTTACCCTTACAATCAGCAACTGACCCTATGAGTGGATTAATTACAACAATTAAAGTTAAACAAAATGAAATACTTAAAGTTCAAAAAGAAATTAATGCAGAATCTGAATATTTTTATAAAAAACTGGATCATTTATCAGATTGATGTGATGCAAATGGGGCTACTTTAACATTAACATTTAAACATTCAGTAAATGGTAGTGTTAAAATTTTAGGTAATGACATTTCTCAATATGAACCTGAAAATTATATAGCTAAAAACCCCGAGTTAATATTTAAAGATAAATTTATAGGTTATATTGATGAAAATACTGGTGAAAAATCAATAAAAGAAATCTCTACTAACTTTGAAAAAGATCAAATAAGTGATGTGGCAGATAAATTATATGAAACTGGTCAGAATTTAGATTATTTAAAAAAATTACTTCAACAAATAAATGAAAATTTAACTAATATAGACGTAGAACATGCATTAGTAACTGAACCTTCAATAGATCAGTGTGCTGAAGTTATAAATATAATCAATCAATTGATTAGTTGTATGTAAGGTATATATTATATTATTAAACATGATATTTTACAAGATAATAATTTAATAAATTAATTAATTAATTAATTTATAGCTATTTATTGTAAAACATATTAAAATATAATAAGATACAATAAGATTTAAATCTTACACACATTTGATTATATATATTATATTTAAGTTTTAGTGTTTATAAATAATTCTTTATTAGTTAAGGGTACCTTACTTAAATGGTTGTACACAAATATTTAATCTAAAATGCTACAAGCTGCTAAAATTATTGGAACAGGATTGGGCTACACAGGTTTAATTGGTGCTGGTGTAGGTATCGGTGTTGTATTCGGTGCATTAATACTAGGTGTTGCTAGAAATCCTTCATTAAGAGGACAATTATTCTCATATGCTATCTTAGGTTTCGCTTTTGCTGAAGCTACTGGATTATTCGCATTAATGATGGCTTTCTTATTATTATATGTTGCTTAATATATAATTTTTATTTAATCAAAACCTTTTTAGTATAAAAAAAATGATTGATATAACACTACTAAAAAAAATTGATAGATAAAATATTTCTTTTAAAAGTCTCCTATCACCTTTGTCCTTTCTCTTTAAGGGTAAGGACTAGTTTTACATAATCCAAATTTAGAGGTAAAACCTTATTGTTATCAATAAAAATCGTCATTACTAACATTTAACATATAGAGTATTATAATTCCTTTTCCTTAGTTTTATATCAATATAAAACATCTAGATAACAATAGGATGAAAAAAGGAAATACACCTAAAAGGTGTATTTAAGTGTCAATATAGTAATAAAATTATTTAAAATTTTATTATTTATTACACCCTTATGAATTTTTACCAGTAATGACGTTTAATATATTTATATTAATTAATATTTTATTTAGTAGAAAAAAGAATTATTTTCATATTTATATTCTTTTGTTTTTAATTTTTTTTTTCATATTATATGTGTATTTATATTTGCAAAAAAATATATATATATTTTTTATTATACTTTTAAAAATTAGTAATTTATTTTAAATAATTATATGTTGATTTAATAACAGTAGTTCTCAATTAATTA
>NW_001510265.1:0-1788 GCF_000149645.3 Aspergillus fischeri NRRL 181 | reverse complement strand
TTAACTTAAGCTTAAGTGACGCAAGTCGTAAACGTTCGAATCGTTTCTCGGATAGGGGTTATAGTTTAACTGGTAAAACGGCGATTTTGCATATCGTTATTTCAGGATCGAGTCCTGATTACTCCATTATTATATTTTTATAGTTACTCCATTATTATATTTTTATAGTTACTCCATTATTATATTTTTATAGTTACTTCATTATTATATTTTATAGCTTGAGAAGCTCAATTGGTAGAGCGGATCACTGAAGATGATTAGGTTATAAGTTCAAGTCTTATCTCGAGCATTAGATGGGTATGCTGAAATTTGGTAACCAGGTTCCGCTTAGGACGGAATAGTTTTAACTTTACAAGTTCAAGTCTTGTTACCCATATTATTTAATTAATACTTTATATTATATGTTGTCGACTAATCGGTAAGTCATAAATTTTTGGTATTTACTATTGGGTGTTCGAGTCGCCCCAACATAATTTTTATTTTATAAAAAAAAATTATATTTAATTTTTAATTAATTTAAATTATATTTTAAGAGCCAAAGTAGTTTAATGGTAGAACAATAATTTCATGAATTAAGAATGAGAATTCGATTTTCTCCTTTGGCTAATAGGAATAAATTTTCTATTTTTAAATATTTATAGTATATATATATATATTGTGTTTTTAAAACACTAATTTAATAATAATAATATGATAGTATTAAATAATAAATACTTTTCTAATAAAAAATTTATAGGGAATAATTTAATTGTTCATTATTCTACAGTTAAGCCTATAAAAATTTATGAAAATTCTTTATTAAGTAAGGTTAATGTTTTAAAAGAAAAATAGTTTAATTGGTAGAAGAATAATTTTATGAATTAAGAATGAGAATTCGAGTTTATCTCCCGGCTAATTAATAACTATATAAATTTTATAAACATTAATGCTATTTGTTATCTTTAGTTTAAATTTAAATGACTAATTAATTACTAATTAAAACTTAATTATTAATTATTAATACTATTAGTTATGTTTAGTTTAAATTTAACTGTCGCTTTACACGTATAAAGTCGGGTGCTTGAGTCGCCTCTTTATATACAAAACAAAAAAATGTTGTTTATTTAAATTTAACTGTAATTACTATTGAAATCTTATCTATTAAATTAAAAAAAATAAACAATGTACTATCAATCAATCCAATTTAATCCTTTTCAACTAGTATCACCATGACCTTGACCAGTCTTTACTAGTATTTCATTATTTTTTAATAATTTATTTGTAGGTTTACAAAATATATTATCTAGTTTTATAAATAATAATTTATGATATTGTTATTTATTTTTAATTTTTATTTTTAGTATATTATTAGCAATACTTTTATTTATTTTAGTTATCCAAACACAAAAAGGTTATTCAGTTAAAATGAATAACTTACCAAAGAATGAAAATTCTAAAAAAAGAAAAAGAAAATCTGAAAATGGAAATTCTAGAAAAAAAGGAAAATCTGAAAATGGAGATTCTGGTTCTCCGGATAAAAATGAAAATAAACCTAAACCTAAAGTCTTTTTTCCTAAGGAAGATGAAGAAACTCAATCATATAAATATTATATGCAAAAGTATGATATATGTGTAAAAAAAAATGAACTTTGCCCTAGAGGTACCAGGAAAGAAGTAGAAGATAATTTTCATAATTTATACTCTGAATATAAAAAACATAAACCAACTAATCCTGATTTAGATTGAGAAAAACTTACAGAGGTTTATTATTCTACATGAGATAGGCAACCATTTGGTAATAGGAGATAT
>NW_001510261.1:0-4049 GCF_000149645.3 Aspergillus fischeri NRRL 181 | reverse complement strand
TTTATAAACATTAATGCTATTTGTTATCTTTAGTTTAAATTTAAATGACTAATTAATTACTAATTAAAACTTAATTATTAATTATTAATACTATTAGTTATGTTTAGTTTAAATTTAACTGTCGCTTTACACGTATAAAGTCGGGTGCTTGAGTCGCCTCTTTATATACAAAACAAAAAAATGTTGTTTATTTAAATTTAACTGTAATTACTATTGAAATCTTATCTATTAAATTAAAAAAAATAAACAATGTACTATCAATCAATCCAATTTAATCCTTTTCAACTAGTATCACCATGACCTTGACCAGTCTTTACTAGTATTTCATTATTTTTTAATAATTTATTTGTAGGTTTACAAAATATATTATCTAGTTTTATAAATAATAATTTATGATATTGTTATTTATTTTTAATTTTTATTTTTAGTATATTATTAGCAATACTTTTATTTATTTTAGTTATCCAAACACAAAAAGGTTATTCAGTTAAAATGAATAACTTACCAAAGAATGAAAATTCTAAAAAAAGAAAAAGAAAATCTGAAAATGGAAATTCTAGAAAAAAAGGAAAATCTGAAAATGGAGATTCTGGTTCTCCGGATAAAAATGAAAATAAACCTAAACCTAAAGTCTTTTTTCCTAAGGAAGATGAAGAAACTCAATCATATAAATATTATATGCAAAAGTATGATATATGTGTAAAAAAAAATGAACTTTGCCCTAGAGGTACCAGGAAAGAAGTAGAAGATAATTTTCATAATTTATACTCTGAATATAAAAAACATAAACCAACTAATCCTGATTTAGATTGAGAAAAACTTACAGAGGTTTATTATTCTACATGAGATAGGCAACCATTTGGTAATAGGAGATATGCTGACACTGAAAGAGGTTTTGAGCAGGCTTATGAGTATATGAAAAATAAGGCAAGATTAATAGAGATGGGACATAGTAAGGGAAAAATTCTAGAAGCTAGTGCTTTATGGAAAAAGGCTTTGGGTAATGTCGAATTTACAACTTTTAAGAAATATATAGAAATTCTTGATATTATAGTTAATAAAAGAGGTAGATAATTTTTTGTATAAAATTATTATAAAAAAATTTTTATTTATTTATATATGAAATAAGTATATTTTTCATATGTTTATCTCCCAGCTAATTAATTATTATATAAAATTTATATATATTAATACTATTTATTGTGTTTAGTTTAAATTTAACTGACTAACTAATTCAGAACATAATGTAATTTAATTAGTAATTAGTCATCTTTAGTTTAGATTTAAATTTAAATTTAACTGTAATTACTATTGAAATCTTATCTATTAAATTTAAAAAAATAAACAATGTACTATCAATCAATTCAATTTAATCCATTTCATTTAGTGTCACCATCATTATTTAGTAAAGGCTTATTATTTTATAATGATTTATTTGTAGGTTTACAAAATATATTATCTAGTTTTATAGATAGTAATTTATGATATTATTATTTATTTTTAATTTTTATTTTTAGTATATTATTAACAATACTTTTATTTATTTTAGTTATCCAAACACAAAAAGGTTATTCAGTTAAAATGAATAACTTACCAAAGAATGAAAATTCTAAAAAAAGAAAAAGAAAATCTGAAAATGGAGATTCTGGCTCTCCGAAGGAAAGTAAACCTAAATTATTTTTTCCTAAGGAAGATGAGGATACTAATTCTTATAGACATTATATGGTAAAGTATGATTCGTATGTTAGAGATGAAATTAGTTTCGACCCTATAGGTACCAGGAAACAAGTAGAAGATACTTTTCCTAGTTTATACTCTGAATATAAAAAACATAAAGTAAATAATCCTGATTTAGAATGAGGAAAACTTACAGATATTTATTATTGTACATGGAATAAGCGGCCATTTGGAAGTTATAAATATTCTGGAGATGATCAAGGTTTTGCTGCTGTTTTTGAGTATATGGAAAGAAGAAAAGCATTAGTAGAGTCAGGACGTGTTAAGGGAAATCTTCCGATGGCTAGTTCTATGTGTAAAAAGGCTTGGGGTAATATCGATTTTACAACTTATGAGAAATATATCAAAATTATTGATAATGTAGCTAATAAAATAGGTAAATAGATATTTTGTATAAACTTATTATAATAAAAAAATTTTTATATTCATATATGAAAATATATGAAGGTGGGTGTAGTTCAATGGTAGAACAGCTGTATGTGGCATAGTATATCCTAGTTCGATTCTAGGTACCCTCCCCTAAATACTTGATCATAAGGTCAAGTTATTCACATAAATTCAAATTCGTTTTCACGAAGAACAACATTTAATTGTTTTTGGTTAGATCTGTTAACAAAACATAATATTTCATTTGGAAGAGCTTTTTCAACTTCAACTAAAAAAGAAGATATAGCCACAATAAATACTCAAAAGAGTACTTCATTTATAACTTTAAAACAACCTTCAGAATGACAAGAAAGATGATATTTATCATCTAATGCTAAAGACATTGGTACTTTATACTTAATCTTTGCATTATTCTCAGGTTTATTGGGTACAGCATTTTCTGTACTTATAAGATTAGAATTATCAGGACCAGGTGTTCAATATATTTCAGATAACCAATTATACAATAGTATAATAACAGCTCACGCTATTATGATGATTTTCTTCATGGTTATGCCTGCTTTAATTGGAGGTTTTGGTAATTTCTTATTACCTTTATTAGTAGGAGGTCCAGATATGGCAAAAGAAAAAAAAGAAATGGATCTCCATGGGTTTAATATTAGATATTATAGTAATGATTTAAAAAAAAATAAATTTAAGGGATATTTAGCTGGTTTATTTGAAGGAAATGGACATATTAGTATTAAAAAATCTAGTAAAAAAAAGAAGAAACACAATCCAAGATTTTATATAACTTTTAATGTGAAAAATCGACCATTAGCTGAAAAATTAGTAGATTTAATAAAATGGGGAGATTTAAGATATGAATTAAAAAATGACGCTTGTGTATTAGTTGTTTCATCTGTAATAGGTTTAAAAAAAGTAGTTGAATTATTAAATGGTGAATTAAGAACACCAAAAATACATCTACTTTATAATTTAATAGATTGACTAAACAAAAATCATAAGGCTAATATAATTAAATTACCTTTAAAAAATACCTCTTTATCTGAAGATAGTTGATTAAGTGGATTTATTGATTCAAATGGAAGTTTTTCTATACAACATACTAAATTAGAAAATGGTATAAAAAAAAGAAAAATATCTTGCAGATTAAGAATTGAAGAAAGAATATTAGATCCTATAACTAAGTATAGTTATTTAAAAGTTTTAACTGATATATCTAATTTTCTTAATTGTAGTTTATTAACAAGAAAACAAAAATCAACAGGTAATGAATACTATATTTTAACAGTTTCAAGTATAATGTCTTTAAATTTAATAGTAAATTATTTAGAAAAATATCCCTTATTTTCAAGTAAGTATTTAGATTATAAAGATTGAAAGGAAATAGTATTATTAATATTTGAAAATAAACATTATACAGAACAAGGTATAAATAAAACAGAATTTGTAAGAAATAACATGAATAGAAAAAGAACGCTATTTAATTGAAATCACTTAAATTTACTATCTTTATAATAATATATATGTATATATTACATTACTATAATATTTAATTATTAAAATCCTATACTAGGAATGCCGTTAAAAAGTGTAAACTTTTTAATTATTACTTCGCTATATGCATGGAATTTCTCGAATTTGGAATTAATTTTCCAGTTAACAGATACATAGACACCTAATTGGAGTTATAAACTTCTAAAGTTGTATTTTCAACTGAATTAGTCGTAACACTTATGTATACATGGGAAGAATATGCAGGAAACCAACGGATATAAATTTTTATATAATATCCTAGTAGGATCCTCAGAGACTACACGCGAAGCTCCATTATAATATATATATATAATGGATGAAGACATAGTCCATTTGAGTAAGAAATTACTTGTTTTGTATGTTATGATTTCTAAAAGGTAAAAAAA
>NW_001510254.1:0-1798 GCF_000149645.3 Aspergillus fischeri NRRL 181 | reverse complement strand
CGGAGAGCCAGAATCTCCATTTTCAGATTTTCTTTTTCTTTTTTTAGAATTTTCATTCTTTGGTAAGTTATTCATTTTAACTGAATAACCTTTTTGTGTTTGGATAACTAAAATAAATAAAAGTATTGTTAATAATATACTAAAAATAAAAATTAAAAATAAATAATAATATCATAAATTACTATCTATAAAACTAGATAATATATTTTGTAAACCTACAAATAAATCATTATAAAATAATAAGCCTTTACTAAATAATGATGGTGACACTAAATGAAATGGATTAAATTGAATTGATTGATAGTACATTGTTTATTTTTTTAAATTTAATAGATAAGATTTCAATAGTAATTACAGTTAAATTTAAATTTAAATCTAAACTAAAGATGACTAATTACTAATTAAATTACATTATGTTCTGAATTAGTTAGTCAGTTAAATTTAAACTAAACACAATAAATAGTATTAATATATATAAATTTTATATAATAATTAATTAGCTGGGAGATAAACATATGAAAAATATACTTATTTCATATATAAATAAATAAAAATTTTTTTATAATAATTTTATACAAAAAATTATCTACCTCTTTTATTAACTATAATATCAAGAATTTCTATATATTTCTTAAAAGTTGTAAATTCGACATTACCCAAAGCCTTTTTCCATAAAGCACTAGCTTCTAGAATTTTTCCCTTACTATGTCCCATCTCTATTAATCTTGCCTTATTTTTCATATACTCATAAGCCTGCTCAAAACCTCTTTCAGTGTCAGCATATCTCCTATTACCAAATGGTTGCCTATCTCATGTAGAATAATAAACCTCTGTAAGTTTTCTCAATCTAAATCAGGATTAGTTGGTTTATGTTTTTTATATTCAGAGTATAAATTATGAAAATTATCTTCTACTTCTTTCCTGGTACCTCTAGGGCAAAGTTCATTTTTTTTTACACATATATCATACTTTTGCATATAATATTTATATGATTGAGTTTCTTCATCTTCCTTAGGAAAAAAGACTTTAGGTTTAGGTTTATTTTCATTTTTATCCGGAGAACCAGAATCTCCATTTTCAGATTTTCCTTTTTTTCTAGAATTTCCATTTTCAGATTTTCTTTTTCTTTTTTTAGAATTTTCATTCTTTGGTAAGTTATTCATTTTAACTGAATAACCTTTTTGTGTTTGGATAACTAAAATAAATAAAAGTATTGCTAATAATATACTAAAAATAAAAATTAAAAATAAATAACAATATCATAAATTATTATTTATAAAACTAGATAATATATTTTGTAAACCTACAAATAAATTATTAAAAAATAATGAAATACTAGTAAAGACTGGTCAAGGTCATGGTGATACTAGTTGAAAAGGATTAAATTGGATTGATTGATAGTACATTGTTTATTTTTTTTAATTTAATAGATAAGATTTCAATAGTAATTACAGTTAAATTTAAATAAACAACATTTTTTTGTTTTGTATATAAAGAGGCGACTCAAGCACCCGACTTTATACGTGTAAAGCGACAGTTAAATTTAAACTAAACATAACTAATAGTATTAATAATTAATAATTAAGTTTTAATTAGTAATTAATTAGTCATTTAAATTTAAACTAAAGATAACAAATAGCATTAATGTTTATAAAATTTATATAGTTATTAATTAGCCGGGAGATAAACTCGAATTCTCATTCTTAATTCATAAAATTATTCTTCTACCAAATTAAACTATTTTCTTTTAAAAC
This sequence comes from Aspergillus fischeri NRRL 181, assembly GCF_000149645.3. Taxonomy (NCBI): domain Eukaryota; kingdom Fungi; phylum Ascomycota; class Eurotiomycetes; order Eurotiales; family Aspergillaceae; genus Aspergillus; species Aspergillus fischeri. Next base: position 44 of record NW_001510254.1, on the reverse strand, counting down.
ATTAACCTTACTTAATAAAGAATTTTCATAAATTTTTATAGGCT
>NW_001510253.1:0-1850 GCF_000149645.3 Aspergillus fischeri NRRL 181 | reverse complement strand
AGCTCAGTTGGTAGAGCTGTCGCTTTACACGCGAAAGGTCAGGTGTTCGAGTCACCTATTTCTTATCGAGTTATCTATTTCTTATTTATATGCGGGTTGATGTAATAGTAACATAGATGGCTCATGACCATAATATTTAGGTGCAACCCCTAAACCCGCAACCAAAGGCTATAGCTTAATAGGTAAAGCGGACCACTCATGATGGTTTGAGTAAATGTTCGAGTCATTTTAGTCTTAAATAATCCGAGTGCTGGAATTGGTAGACAGTCTTAACTTAAGCTTAAGTGACGCAAGTCGTAAACGTTCGAATCGTTTCTCGGATAGGGGTTATAGTTTAACTGGTAAAACGGCGATTTTGCATATCGTTATTTCAGGATCGAGTCCTGATTACTCCATTATTATATTTTTATAGTTACTCCATTATTATATTTTTATAGTTACTCCATTATTATATTTTTATAGTTACTTCATTATTATATTTTATAGCTTGAGAAGCTCAATTGGTAGAGCGGATCACTGAAGATGATTAGGTTATAAGTTCAAGTCTTATCTCGAGCATTAGATGGGTATGCTGAAATTTGGTAACCAGGTTCCGCTTAGGACGGAATAGTTTTAACTTTACAAGTTCAAGTCTTGTTACCCATATTATTTAATTAATACTTTATATTATATGTTGTCGACTAATCGGTAAGTCATAAATTTTTGGTATTTACTATTGGGTGTTCGAGTCGCCCCAACATAATTTTTATTTTATAAAAAAAAATTATATTTAATTTTTAATTAATTTAAATTATATTTTAAGAGCCAAAGTAGTTTAATGGTAGAACAATAATTTCATGAATTAAGAATGAGAATTCGATTTTCTCCTTTGGCTAATAGGAATAAATTTTCTATTTTTAAATATTTATAGTATATATATATATATTGTGTTTTTAAACACTAATTTAATAATAATAATATGATAGTATTAAATAATAAATACTTTTCTAATAAAAAATTTATAGGGAATAATTTAATTGTTCATTATTCTACAGTTAAGCCTATAAAAATTTATGAAAATTCTTTATTAAGTAAGGTTAATGTTTTAAAAGAAAATAGTTTAATTGGTAGAAGAATAATTTTATGAATTAAGAATGAGAATTCGAGTTTATCTCCCGGCTAATTAATAACTATATAAATTTTATAAACATTAATGCTATTTGTTATCTTTAGTTTAAATTTAAATGACTAATTAATTACTAATTAAAACTTAATTATTAATTATTAATACTATTAGTTATGTTTAGTTTAAATTTAACTGTCGCTTTACACGTATAAAGTCGGGTGCTTGAGTCGCCTCTTTATATACAAAACAAAAAAATGTTGTTTATTTAAATTTAACTGTAATTACTATTGAAATCTTATCTATTAAATTAAAAAAAATAAACAATGTACTATCAATCAATCCAATTTAATCCTTTTCAACTAGTATCACCATGACCTTGACCAGTCTTTACTAGTATTTCATTATTTTTTAATAATTTATTTGTAGGTTTACAAAATATATTATCTAGTTTTATAAATAATAATTTATGATATTGTTATTTATTTTTAATTTTTATTTTTAGTATATTATTAGCAATACTTTTATTTATTTTAGTTATCCAAACACAAAAAGGTTATTCAGTTAAAATGAATAACTTACCAAAGAATGAAAATTCTAAAAAAAGAAAAAGAAAATCTGAAAATGGAAATTCTAGAAAAAAAGGAAAATCTGAAAATGGAGATTCTGGTTCTCCGGATAAAAATGAAAATAAACCTAAACCTAAAGTCTTTTTTCCTAAGGAAGATGAAGAAACTCAATCATATAA
>NW_001510251.1:0-1670 GCF_000149645.3 Aspergillus fischeri NRRL 181 | reverse complement strand
TAAGATATAAACTTCAGGATGTCCGAAGAATCCATTCCTTCAAATTTAACTTATCATCAATATATTGATGTTCATTTATTAAATCCAGGTACCAGTAATTATATAATTCTGGGCTTGTGCATATATAAAATATGGAAGGAACCGACTGTACATTAAGCAGCATTTCAGCCACCTACCAGTGAACCAGTCTGTAGCGGTCACTTAAATAACCGACGGTCTTTAAACATGAAAATTCATTGACCGTTAACACTAGTATCGCTAATGTTTATACTAACTTTTCCTTTTATCAATTATATATTAATTGATAAGTATAACAATATATACCAAATTATATATACGTTACACTTAAGAGTTGCAAGTAGTAATAACTAAACATTAACTAAGTATAAGGTATATTCATTATAGAATATTTGCTCTTTTGGATCTTATATCCTTTTACATCTGTCCTAAGAGCTTCAAAACTTGCACGTTAAACCTTTACTTTTTTTCCCTAATATTTTAATTAATTTTATTTATCAATCTAGTTTTTTCAATCATCTCTATCCTTTTAATTGGGTCTAAATGATATTTTTTTAACAAATCTTCATATATTTCTTTTCATAAAATATAACTAGTAGATTTTTTAGTTAATAATGTATAAGTATCAAAATAGGGAAATATATTTTTACAATTTTTTAATCCTCCTATTCTAAATTCATTTACATTATCCACACTATGTTTTGAGACTATCCCTCCATTAAATAAAGTACAAAGATGTTGTAATACTTCAATATTTTCCTCTCATTTTTGAGCAATATTAAAATTAAAACTAAATCCTTTGTCTTTACCTATAGAACAAGTAAAACAGCCTTCCCCGTCAGTAAAACCTGCTAATCAACTATTATTTAAACTAGGTAAAATAAAATTATGTTTTAATTCAACAGGATCTAATTTTATTCTACCTTTACCTACTCAAATATTAAATCCCTTTAACAAAATTTTCAAATTTTATCTTTCTACTTGGTAATATAAGATTACCATTAAACAAATGAATAAGTATTTCTATTTCTTTTTTGTTTTGTGTAACATATCTACTAGTTAATTTAGATTGTTGAATTACTTTACCAAAACCTAAAGTTTCTTTTATAAATTCTAATATTTGAATATCTATAGTTCTTTGTGTAATAACAAAACAAAGATCACCTCTATTATTTACTATAAATGACCCCTCACCTTCTGTGAATCCTATAAATCAAGTCAAGAATTTTTCTGAAGGTAAAGTATTATTAGGTAAATAATTAGAAAATTTTATATAAAAATTTGAAAAATCAAATTTATTAATGAAAGTACTATAATTAAATTTAAAACTTAAATTTGATTTATTAATCTTTACTATTGAAGCTAGAATTGTTAATATTAAACAATTAATTAAAATATCTCTTGAGAAAAGATGTTGGAATAAAATAGGATCACCACCTCCAGCTACTTCGAAGAATGAAGTGTTAAAGTTTCTATCAGTTAAAACCATAGTAATACCACCAGCTAATACAGGTAATGATAATAATAATAACACAGCTGTTATTATTACAGCTCAACCAAATAAAGCTAATTTGTGTAAACGTATACCTGGACTTCTCATATTTAAAATAGTTGTAATGAAATTCATTGCACCAAGCATACTACTAATTCCA
>NW_001510250.1:0-1840 GCF_000149645.3 Aspergillus fischeri NRRL 181 | reverse complement strand
TGCATACCCTCGGTAGATTAAACCAGGCATCTGTTTATGTAAATCGTCCAGGAACATTCTTTGGACAATGTTCAGAAATCTGTGGTATTTTACATAGTTCTATGCCTATTGCAATTCAATCAGTGTCTATTAAAGATTTCTTATTATGATTAAGAGATCAAATGGAAGGTTAGTTCTGGTTGTATTTGCAATAGTATTTATAAATAATTCTTTATTAGTTAAGGTTACCTTACTTAAATGGTTGTACACAAATATAAATAATATATTACAGTGCTAGTCAGTAAAAATATATGAAATGAAAATTTATCATTTACTACTAAGATTAAAATGATAATGATAACAAGAATAATATTAATACAAAATTACTTAATAATTAATAATCATAAGATTTTTTCTATTATTATAATATCTCGGGTATTTTATGCATTATTATTTTTATTATTAAAATTTATCTCTTATAATAATTTAGGTTGTGAAACTTATTTATATTTTTTCTTAATGAATTATATTGAAAATTAATTAATTATAAATAGCTGACCACCTAAACCTAATTCAGCTAGTTTTGTACCAAAAATACCGTTATGAGGTTCACCAGGTTCAGGTGGACCTCCTGGTCCACCTGGTCCACCTTCTGATTTTCATACATATTTAGCTATTAGTAGTGATTATTATCAACGTGATGGTGAGGGTGTTAGAAAGGTGGATATAGAGAGTGTATTTGATAAATATTTTTCTAGATTATATGGTAGAAAAGACTACACAGGATTAGGTCTTAAGGGTAGTGTTTATTATAAACCTGGGTATAAATTTGAACGGGCTGAAATTTTGTTAAATGGAGGTAAAATAGATATCTATGACGAACATACTTTCTGTAGATATGTTTTAGCTCATAACTATTTAGTAATTTACAAACAAACCCAGAGGGTTATGTACGTAAATGTATACAAACTAATGCAGCATATGAGAAAAGTCTAAAGGAAGCTTTGAAAAAAGAAAAAGATCCTTTGAATAGAATTAGAATACCTAATTTACTAGAGGATCGTAGAGTTACAATTAGAATATGTAATTTACTAAGCCATAGGTAGTAAATGAATAAAAAAATTTTCTAAATTTCATATTATATAATAATAATAATTTGTATTAATTACAAATTATTCTATAATAATAATAATTTGTATTAATTACAAATTAAAGGCGTGTTAATTCAATGGTAGAATCTCGTGCTACGGACACGATAATATAAGTTCAAATCTTATACACGTTTATATCTTAGTTTTTGTAAAAAAACTAATAAGGTATATTGCAATGTAAGGTATATTGCAAATATAACAAGGTAGTTATACTTTGTAATGGTTTAGACTTATATAAGGTTTAGATCATATAAGCTATAGTATAGATAAATCAAAATAAAAATTATTATACAATGAATTTTTCAATCTTTTTATTCTTAATAGGGATATTAGGTTTTGTGTTAAATAGAAAAAACATCATACTAATGTTAATTTCAATAGAAATTATGTTATTATCTATAACATTTTTAATATTAATAAGTTCACTTAGTTTTGATGATATATTAGGACAAACATTTGCTATATATATTATAACAATAGCAGGAGCAGAATCTGCAATAGGTTTAGGAATTTTAGTGGCATATTATAGATTAAGAGGAAGTATATCAATACAATATAAATAATGTATTTAACATTGATAATTTTACCTTTATTAGGTTCAATAATTTCAGGTTTCTTTGGAAGAAAGGTTGGAGTAACAGGAGCACATATAATAACATGTACTTCAGTAATAAACACACATTTTTAGCTATATTAGCTTTTTTTGAGGT
>NW_001510247.1:0-1776 GCF_000149645.3 Aspergillus fischeri NRRL 181 | reverse complement strand
TACCTTGTAAACCTAAGAAGTGTTGTGGGAAGAATGTTAAATTAACACCTACAAATAAGATTCAGAAGTGTACTTTAGCTGCGAAGTGATCATAAGATAAACCTAATAATTTAGGTATTCAGAAGTATCAACCACTAAATAATGCAAACACAGCACCCATAGATAAAACATAATGGAAATGAGCAACAACATAGTAAGTATCATGGAAAGCAACATCAAGTGATGCATTAGCTAAAACAACACCACTCAATCCACCAATTGTGAATAATACAACAAATCCTAATGCAAATAACATAGGAGGTGTTAAGTGTAATGAACCACCATAACATGTAGCTAATCAACTGAATATTTTAATTCCAGTAGGTACTGCAATAATTAAAGTAGCAGCTGTGAAGTAAGCTCTTGTATCAACGTCTAAACCAACTGTATACATGTGATGACTTCAAACTAAGAAACCTAAAACACCAATAGACATCATAGCGTAAACCATACCTAAGTAACCAAATACATTTTTACCAGATCCCGCTGCAATAACTGTACTAATAATACCAAATCCTGGTATAATTAAGATATAAACTTCAGGATGTCCGAAGAATCCATTCCTTCAAATTTAACTTATCATCAATATATTGATGTTCATTTATTAAATCCAGGTACCAGTAATTATATAATTCTGGGCTTGTGCATATATAAAATATGGAAGGAACCGACTGTACATTAAGCAGCATTTCAGCCACCTACCAGTGAACCAGTCTGTAGCGGTCACTTAAATAACCGACGGTCTTTAAACATGAAAATTCATTGACCGTTAACACTAGTATCGCTAATGTTTATACTAACTTTTCCTTTTATCAATTATATATTAATTTGATAAGTATAACAATATATACCAAATTATATATACGTTACACTTAAGAGTTGCAAGTAGTAATAACTAAACATTAACTAAGTATAAGGTATATTCATTATAGAATATTTGCTCTTTTGGATCTTATATCCTTTTACATCTGTCCTAAGAGCTTCAAAACTTGCACGTTAAACCTTTACTTTTTTTCCCTAATATTTTAATTAATTTTATTTATCAATCTAGTTTTTTCAATCATCTCTATCCTTTTAATTGGGTCTAAATGATATTTTTTTAACAAATCTTCATATATTTCTTTTCATAAAATATAACTAGTAGATTTTTTAGTTAATAATGTATAAGTATCAAAATAGGGAAATATATTTTTACAATTTTTTAATCCTCCTATTCTAAATTCATTTACATTATCCACACTATGTTTTGAGACTATCCCTCCATTAAATAAAGTACAAAGATGTTGTAATACTTCAATATTTTCCTCTCATTTTTGAGCAATATTAAAATTAAAACTAAATCCTTTGTCTTTACCTATAGAACAAGTAAAACAGCCTTCCCCGTCAGTAAAACCTGCTAATCAACTATTATTTAAACTAGGTAAAATAAAATTATGTTTTAATTCAACAGGATCTAATTTTATTCTACCTTTACCTACTCAAATATTAAATCCTTTAACAAAATTTTCAAATTTTATCTTTCTACTTGGTAATATAAGATTACCATTAAACAAATGAATAAGTATTTCTATTTCTTTTTTGTTTTGTGTAACATATCTACTAGTTAATTTAGATTGTTGAATTACTTTACCAAAACCTAAAGTTTCTTTTATAAATTCTAATATTTGAATATCTATAGTTCTTTGTGTAATAACAAAACAAAGATCACCTCTATTATTTACTATAAATGACCCCTCA
>NW_001510246.1:0-1855 GCF_000149645.3 Aspergillus fischeri NRRL 181 | reverse complement strand
GAAAATAAACCTAACCTAAAAGTCTTTTTTCTAAGGAAGATGAAGAAACTCAATCATATAAATATTATATGCAAAAGTATGATATATGTGTAAAAAAAAATGAACTTTGCCCTAGAGGTACCAGGAAAGAAGTAGAAGATAATTTTCATAATTTATACTCTGAATATAAAAAACATAAACCAACTAATCCTGATTTAGATTGAGAAAAACTTACAGAGGTTTATTATTCTACATGAGATAGGCAACCATTTGGTAATAGGAGATATGCTGACACTGAAAGAGGTTTTGAGCAGGCTTATGAGTATATGAAAAATAAGGCAAGATTAATAGAGATGGGACATAGTAAGGGAAAAATTCTAGAAGCTAGTGCTTTATGGAAAAAGGCTTTGGGTAATGTCGAATTTACAACTTTTAAGAAATATATAGAAATTCTTGATATTATAGTTAATAAAAGAGGTAGATAATTTTTTGTATAAAATTATTATAAAAAAATTTTTATTTATTTATATATGAAATAAGTATATTTTTCATATGTTTATCTCCCAGCTAATTAATTATTATATAAAATTTATATATATTAATACTATTTATTGTGTTTAGTTTAAATTTAACTGACTAACTAATTCAGAACATAATGTAATTTAATTAGTAATTAGTCATCTTTAGTTTAGATTTAAATTTAAATTTAACTGTAATTACTATTGAAATCTTATCTATTAAATTTAAAAAAATAAACAATGTACTATCAATCAATTCAATTTAATCCATTTCATTTAGTGTCACCATCATTATTTAGTAAAGGCTTATTATTTTATAATGATTTATTTGTAGGTTTACAAAATATATTATCTAGTTTTATAGATAGTAATTTATGATATTATTATTTATTTTTAATTTTTATTTTTAGTATATTATTAACAATACTTTTATTTATTTTAGTTATCCAAACACAAAAAGGTTATTCAGTAAAAATGAATAACTTACCAAAGAATGAAAATTCTAAAAAAAGAAAAAGAAAATCTGAAAATGGAGATTCTGGCTCTCCGAAGGAAAGTAAACCTAAATTATTTTTTCCTAAGGAAGATGAGGATACTAATTCTTATAGACATTATATGGTAAAGTATGATTCGTATGTTAGAGATGAAATTAGTTTCGACCCTATAGGTACCAGGAAACAAGTAGAAGATACTTTTCCTAGTTTATACTCTGAATATAAAAAACATAAAGTAAATAATCCTGATTTAGAATGAGGAAAACTTACAGATATTTATTATTGTACATGGAATAAGCGGCCATTTGGAAGTTATAAATATTCTGGAGATGATCAAGGTTTTGCTGCTGTTTTTGAGTATATGGAAAGAAGAAAAGCATTAGTAGAGTCAGGACGTGTTAAGGGAAATCTTCCGATGGCTAGTTCTATGTGTAAAAAGGCTTGGGGTAATATCGATTTTACAACTTATGAGAAATATATCAAAATTATTGATAATGTAGCTAATAAAATAGGTAAATAGATATTTTGTATAAACTTATTATAATAAAAAAATTTTTATATTCATATATGAAAATATATGAAGGTGGGTGTAGTTCAATGGTAGAACAGCTGTATGTGGCATAGTATATCCTAGTTCGATTCTAGGTACCCTCCCTAAATAACTTGATCATAAGGTCAAGTTATTCACATAAATTCAAATTCGTTTTCACGAAGAACAACATTTAATTGTTTTTTGTTAGATCTGTTAACAAAACATAATATTTCATTTGGAAGAGCTTTTTCAACTTCAACTAAAAAAGAAGATATAGCCACAATAAATACTCAAAAGAGTACTTCATTTATAACTTTAAAACAACCTTCAGA
>NW_001510245.1:0-1671 GCF_000149645.3 Aspergillus fischeri NRRL 181 | reverse complement strand
ATAAACGCAGGTGTAATAGTTCAAATTAATTCTATTAAAGTACCATGATTCATATATTTATGTGCTATAGGTGATTTTGTAGCTACAAAATTTCTTATTACAGTTATCATCATTCATGTAACTGTGAATAAAATAATAGCTAAATAAAACATAATATTATTATGTAATTCTTCTATTCCTTCCATTTGAGGTGATGCACTATCTTGGAAGAATATTCCTCAAGGAGTTGGAGCATCTAATAGTAAATGTCCTTTTAATATATCTAAAAGCATTTTTATATCTATATTATTTATTCATTTATTTTTATTACTAGTCCATAATCTTAAACCATGGTAATTACCATGAAAACTAGATCAATTTAATTAAGTTTTATCTATTTAACTATAAATTAAAGAATAACCATTTCAAGATTTATAATTAAAGTTAAATACTTGTCTACTTTCAATTTTTAAAGCATTTTTACCTAACTCAAAGGCAAAACCTAAAGTTAATACAAGGAAAAATACTAACATTATTACTAAACCATATACACCATTTGTATATGCACTTACCACATAAGGGTAAACTAATAATATTTCTAAATCAAATAATAAAAATAATAGAGCAAATATAAAGAAAGATATACTGAACTGTGTTCTATTCTGTCCTAAGAAAGAATGGAAACCACATTCAAAAGCACTATCTTTTTCTTGATATGGGTTATGAGGAGAAAGAATTAAATTAACCGCTAACAAAATTATTGCTAGTACTGGTATTAAAAATAAGAAAAAAGTTGTTGTTGTCATGATATACAAACATATTTGTTTTTGCTTAATTAATTGAGAACTACTGTTATTAAATCAACATATAATTATTTAAAATAAATTACTAATTTTTAAAAGTATAATAAAAAATATATATATATTTTTTTTGCAAATATAAATACACATATAATATGAAAAAAAAAATTAAAAACAAAAGAATATAAATATGAAAATAATTCTTTTTTCTACTAAATAAAATATTAATTAATATAAATATATTAAACGTCATTACTGGTAAAAATTCATAAGGGTGTAATAAATAATAAAATTTTAAATAATTTTATTACTATATTGACACTTAAATACACCTTTTAGGTGTATTTCCTTTTTTCATCCTATTGTTATCTAGATGTTTTATATTGATATAAAACTAAGGAAAAGGAATTATAATACTCTATATGTTAAATGTTAGTAATGACGATTTTTATTGATAACAATAAGGTTTTACCTCTAAATTTGGATTATGTAAAACTAGTCCTTACCCTTAAAGAGAAAGGACAAAGGTGATAGGAGACTTTTAAAAGAAATATTTTATCTATCAATTTTTTTTAGTAGTGTTATATCAATCATTTTTTTTATACTAAAAAGGTTTTGATTAAATAAAAATTATATATTAAGCAACATATAATAATAAGAAAGCCATCATTAATGCGAATAATCCAGTAGCTTCAGCAAAAGCGAAACCTAAGATAGCATATGAGAATAATTGTCCTCTTAATGAAGGATTTCTAGCAACACCTAGTATTAATGCACCGAATACAACACCGATACCTACACCAGCACCAATTAAACCTGTTGTAGCCAATCCTGTTCCAATAATTTTAGCAGCTTGTAGCATTTTAGATTAAATATTTGTGTACAACCATTT
>NW_001510243.1:0-1862 GCF_000149645.3 Aspergillus fischeri NRRL 181 | reverse complement strand
CACAAAACCTAATATCCCTATTAAGAATAAAAAGATTGAAAAATTCATTGTATAATAATTTTTATTTTGATTTATCTATACTATAGCTTATATGATCTAAACCTTATATAAGTCTAAACCATTACAAAGTATAACTACCTTGTTATATTTGCAATATACCTTACATTGCAATATACCTTATTAGTTTTTTTACAAAAACTAAGATATAAACGTGTATAAGATTTGAACTTATATTATCGTGTCCGTAGCACGAGATTCTACCATTGAATTAACACGCCTTTAATTTGTAATTAATACAAATTATTATTATTATAGAATAATTTGTAATTAATACAAATTATTATTATTATATAATATGAAATTTAGAAAATTTTTTTATTCATTTACTACCTATGGCTTAGTAAATTACATATTCTAATTGTAACTCTACGATCCTCTAGTAAATTAGGTATTCTAATTCTATTCAAAGGATCTTTTTCTTTTTTCAAAGCTTCCTTTAGACTTTTCTCATATGCTGCATTAGTTTGTATACATTTACGTACATAACCCTCTGGGTTTGTTTGTAAATTTACTAAATAGTTATGAGCTAAAACATATCTACAGAAAGTATGTTCGTCATAGATATCTATTTTACCTCCATTTAACAAAATTTCAGCCCGTTCAAATTTATACCCAGGTTTATAATAAACACTACCCTTAAGACCTAATCCTGTGTAGTCTTTTCTACCATATAATCTAGAAAAATATTTATCAAATACACTCTCTATATCCACCTTTCTAACACCCTCACCATCACGTTGATAATAATCACTACTAATAGCTAAATATGTATGAAAATCAGAAGGTGGACCAGGTGGACCAGGAGGTCCACCTGAACCTGGTGACCTCATAACGGTATTTTTGGTACAAAACTAGCTGAATTAGGTTTAGGTGGTCAGCTATTTATAATTAATTAATTTTCAATATAATTCATTAAGAAAAAATATAAATAAGTTTCACAACCTAAATTATTATAAGAGATAAATTTTAATAATAAAAATAATAATGCATAAAATACCCGAGATATTATAATAATAGAAAAAATCTTATGATTATTAATTATTAAGTAATTTTGTATTAATATTATTCTTGTTATCATTATCATTTTAATCTTAGTAGTAAATGATAAATTTTCATTTCATATATTTTTACTGACTAGCACTGTAATATATTATTTATATTTGTGTACAACCATTTAAGTAAGGTAACCTTAACTAATAAAGAATTATTTATAAATACTATTGCAAATACAACCAGAACTAACCTTCCATTTGATCTCTTAATCATAATAAGAAATCTTTAATAGACACTGATTGAATTGCAATAGGCATAGAACTATGTAAAATACCACAGATTTCTGAACATTGTCCAAAGAATGTTCCTGGACGATTTACATAAACAGATGCCTGGTTTAATCTACCAGGGTATGCATCTGCTTTAATACCTAAAGATGGACAAGCATAAGAATGTATAACATCAGCAGCTGAAATTACAAATCTTGTATGAGTTAACTCTGGTATAATTACTCTATTATCAACTTCTAACATTCTAAATTGACCATCTTCTAAGTCACTTTCTGGAACTATGTAAGAATCAAACTCAATAAATTCGTTATCTTCATTTGTAAAATCAGGATATTGGTAACTTCAATATCATTGATGACCTTCAGCATAAACAACTAATGAAGGATCCATAACTTCATCCATTAAATATAATAATTTGAATGAAGGGAATGCGATTAATATTAATATTAACGCAGGTGTAATAGTTCAAATTAATTCTATTAAAGTACCATGATTCATATATTTATGTGCTATAGGTGA
>NW_001510241.1:0-1674 GCF_000149645.3 Aspergillus fischeri NRRL 181 | reverse complement strand
GTACTCTTATATAGATGTAAGTACTCTTAATATGAGTAGTGGTGATGAAGGAAATTATTCTTTTGGATTTGGAGGTGGTGATCCTGGAAATAACCAAGGTGGAAATACTAATCCAGAAGGTGGAGCTATAATTGGTATAGACGACCAAAATGAGAGACGTAATAGAGAGAATATGGGACATTATAGACTACATAATCTACACACTGAACCATACAACCCTTTAGGTAATAGACCTCCTATGTGTGATAGACAATTAGGTGAATTAATAGAATGTAAAGCACGGCTATATCAAAGATTTGTACCAAGTAGATATCCAGATTTAAGAGTTGGAGATGTTTTTAATACTGATAGTATTATAGATAAAATAGCTAGAGAAAGATTACTAGGTCATATTTTAGATTATAAATTCATTTTAACTAGTTCATATAATGAATTAGAATTAAATCTAGATACTGGATATCATAAATTATATACTGTAAAGATTACACCATTATTAATATATTCTTTAAAAAATAGTCCATTCTAATATACAAAATCTAAAGATTCCCTAGATTAAATAACATTAGTTTCTGGTTATTAATACCTAGTTTATTATTATTCGTATTCTCTGCAACAATAGAAAATGGTGCAGGAACAGGATGAACATTATACCCACCTTTATCAGGAATTCAATCACACAGTGGACCTAGTGTTGATTTGGCAATATTTGGTTTACATTTAAGTGGAATTAGTAGTATGCTTGGTGCAATGAATTTCATTACAACTATTTTAAATATGAGAAGTCCAGGTATACGTTTACACAAATTAGCTTTATTTGGTTGAGCTGTAATAATAACAGCTGTGTTATTATTATTATCATTACCTGTATTAGCTGGTGGTATTACTATGGGTTTTAACTGATAGAAACTTTAACACTTCATTCTTCGAAGTAGCTGGAGGTGGTGATCCTATTTTATTCCAACATCTTTTCTCAAGAGATATTTTAATTAATTGTTTAATATTAACAATTCTAGCTTCAATAGTAAAGATTAATAAATCAAATTTAAGTTTTAAATTTAATTATAGTACTTTCATTAATAAATTTGATTTTTCAAATTTTTATATAAAATTTTCTAATTATTTACCTAATAATACTTTACCTTCAGAAAAATTCTTGACTTGATTTATAGGATTCACAGAAGGTGAGGGGTCATTTATAGTAAATAATAGAGGTGATCTTTGTTTTGTTATTACACAAAGAACTATAGATATTCAAATATTAGAATTTATAAAAGAAACTTTAGGTTTTGGTAAAGTAATTCAACAATCTAAATTAACTAGTAGATATGTTACACAAAACAAAAAAGAAATAGAAATACTTATTCATTTGTTTAATGGTAATCTTATATTACCAAGTAGAAAGATAAAATTTGAAAATTTTGTTAAAGGATTTAATATTTGAGTAGGTAAAGGTAGAATAAAATTAGATCCTGTTGAATTAAAACATAATTTTATTTTACCTAGTTTAAATAATAGTTGATTAGCAGGTTTTACTGACGGGGAAGGCTGTTTTACTTGTTCTATAGGTAAAGACAAAGGATTTAGTTTTAATTTTAATATTGCTCAAAAATGAGAGGAAAATATTGAAGTATTACAACATCTTTGTACTTTATTTAATGGAGGGATAGTCTCAAA
>NW_001510239.1:0-1924 GCF_000149645.3 Aspergillus fischeri NRRL 181 | reverse complement strand
GGGCCCGGGCCGGCTGCCCTGCTGTCACATGCACCATAACGGCTAATTTCTCCTAAAACTGGGCCACGCGCTGCCAATACTGCTGGATGGCACCAGGGTGGAATCGGCCCCCCCGCAGGAAATGCCGCTGCATGGCCGGCTCGGCCCGCAGCCGGTCGATCATCCAGTGGGTCCCATCCACCGGCCACTGGGTCCGTGCGTCGTGCAAAAAGTTCCACCCAGCCTGGCTCTGGCTGGGATCGTCATATAATGCCGTCCATGGAATGGGGGGCATCTGCGCATGGTCCTGCATGCATAACTGGCCTAGTATCTCCCGCGCCGCCGTGACTAACCCATGGATGAACCCCCGAAAATCCCCCATGGTGAATGCCATCTGCTGGTATAACAGTTGGTCCTCCCCCATCCATGTCACATGGCCGGGGGCCGTATGATTATAATGGACCTTTAATCCATATGTGCGCCAGTCCAACAATGTCTCCATGGGGCCGTGGGTCCCACGGATCATAAACTGGTGCATCATCCATGTCACCTGCTCCTGGAATGGCCGGCGGCTCGGGCGAATGTGGACCGCGGGCAATGGGTCATCACTATGGATGGATGACGGGGGCGATGATGGGGCCCCTGGGGTGGATGGGGGGTCATCGCTGCCATATCCCTCATCAATCTCCCCGAGTTGATCATCCGCGCTGGCCAGCACCCATTCTGCGCTCTGGTCCTTCCGCGCCCAGGTCTGAATGATCTGCCATGGATTGGGGTCCATCCATAATGCCTTCTGCACCACCATGAATCGGGCCACCTTGATCACGCGGGATAATATCGGGGGGTAGCTCTCGGGGTCGCGCCAGCCGGCCTCACCCTGGCCCAGCACAGCCATGGCGCATACTAATGCACTCTCATATTCATGGCTGCGATGGCGCTGGTTGAGCAGCTCAATGCAAAATTCTAAGCATGCTTTTCTATAGCAGTCATGGCCCATGCCTCTAGGTCCCCTGGCACTGCGGCCTGGCTGCCCTGGCTGCCTGGGGCCTGGCTAGCGAGCTGCCATAGCTGCCGCCATTTCTGGCGCTGCCGTGCGGTCATCCCATATCGGGGGCTGGCCCAGTCATGCGGGGCCTGGGTCCGGGCAATAAATGCTAATATCTGCTGCCATGGCTGCACATGCTTCTTGATCACGGCCTCATCTATATATGCCAGCAGTGGCCGGTGCGGGGTCTGCCCCTTTTCAGACCGGACGGCTTCCACCCGGATGGCCTGGCCGCAATGCTGGACCGTCCGCTGGCTCTTGCGGGCCACCTGCTCCATAGTATCCCAGATCACCTGCACCCCCTGCTCAGTGGCATCCATGGGGTCTTCCTCCGGGGCTGCCATGCTAGCAAGCAGGTCACGTGCCTGGATGCCCTGCAGGTAGTCAGCCCACCGAGTCATCCGCAGCCAGGGGTTCGCGTCAGTCAACTGGCTGGCTTGGATGGCCTGATCGGCCTTGGCCTGGGCCTGGACCTGCTCCCATGCCTGGATCACGGCATCAACGGTGGCCTGGATGTGGGCAGTGGGTGCGGTCCGGGCTTGCTCCTCAGGCTGCTGGTTGGGGCATGGCACCCAGATATAATGGGACCCTTTTCGGGATGGGAAAAACCGCTGGCAGGTCACCACCTGATATCCCTGCTGGATGGTGATCTGCGCCTGTTCCTGCTCTTGCAGGCGTGATCGACCTCCATGATATGGTGCGGTCCATCCATGGTGCTCACGCCAATGTCGTTTTAACGTGTCAAGTGAACGAGTGATGAATTGGCATCTGGCCTGGTCGCGCTGGCACAGTAACCCATCAGGGTATTCATCCAGGTGGGGGATTGACTGGGTAATCCGACTAGGCCATTGCACAGCATGGGGGTCATGCTCCACACCCTCCCAGCTCTGGACGTCCTGA
>NW_001510237.1:0-2296 GCF_000149645.3 Aspergillus fischeri NRRL 181 | reverse complement strand
ATCGCTTATATATCATTTTTAGCCTTAGAGGAAGGTTCCCCTATATTCAAACAGATTTTAATCCATTTTACTTTTAACAAGTTTTGTTATTAGGCTTTTGTTATTTAGTTGACACCAAATAACAATCTCGTTTGATTTCTTTTCCTAAAGTTACTAAGATATTTCAATTCACTTCGTTTATTATCTGATTTCTCTTAGAAACTAGATTGACTAGATATTCTTTAATATATAGCTAATTATCCATAATAATTTCTTTATATACTTGCCTTGATTTTTCAAGAAATATATCTTTCATATTACCTATATTGCTAGATACACTTATAAATTAAATTTTTACTTCAGGTTATTATGATTCGAACATAACTACTCCTCAACCCAAATGAGACGCCTAACCAACCTGGCTCTAACCTGTAGAATTATAACCCTATTAAGGATTAATTATTTAATTTAATCATGTAATGTATATGTAATACCAGAGAGTATATGATTCGAACATATGAAAGTTTTTACCTTTAGCTAGACTCAAGCTAGCCGCCTTAAACCACTCAGCCAACTCTCTTATTTAATTACTTTAGATTTATTTAGAATCTAAAATTTGATATTTATTGTTGTAAACAATAAACTTGTTTTATTTTAATATAATTAATTTAATTATTTTAGATGATTCTTCAGTGACTCGAACACTGAACATATCCTTATCAAGAACACACTTTACCGGTTAAGTTAAAGAACCAACAAAAGAAATCTTTTTCAAGAGCACTTAGATTTGAACTAAGAAATATAAGGTTGAAGCTTACAGTTTTACCTATTAAACTATGCTCTTCGGAAAAGAGATGAATCGAACATCTAAGTGTAAAAACACAATATTTAGCAAATATCTTACCCTACCAATAGCAACTTTTCCTTTAATTACGGGTTAGACCGGTCTCGATCCGGCATCTATTTTCTCGACAAGAAAACCCTTTACCTATTAAGTTACTAACCCTTTTTACGGCTAGTCGAATTCGAATCGACACTCTTCGTGTGGAAGACGAACAGTCTACCATTAACTTATAGCCATTATAATTTTAATTACTAACCAGTTCAGATAATATTTTACACTTATGACTAGCTGAATTCGAATCAGCACATCTTATTTGGTAAATAAGCAGTCTACCGTTAACTTATAGTCATTTAATATACCTATTAAAAATTTTTTCATATTTTAGTATAATTTATTTATATAAGACCTACAGGATTTGAACCTGCACTATAATGATAAAAAGTCACATGTTCTACCTATTGAACTAAGATCTCTTTCATATTCTTTTAATATGAAATATAGTATGAAATTTTCATTATCTATATTCTAAATAACCTCTATTTACTAAATCTTCAGCAAGGCGATTTATTTCACCACTTTGTATCACTATTACTCTTCTATTTATATGATTATGATATACATCAGAATCTAATAACATATTACTAATAGTTACTGAAGTATTCAGGTATCCCCTTAAAGTTTGATATTTCTCATAATATAACCTAGTTCTACCATTAATTCCATTCATCATTAAATGACTATTTTCAAGTTCATCTCGTATTTGATCAATAATTGTATCAATACTTGATGTGAGATTTTTATATACTAAAGTTAGTACATAATAAAAGTTATCTAGACTTATATTTATTACTGTATCCATAATTGTTTCCATCATTTTCTTTTTTTTTATTTAATAACCTCAATAATATACAGAAATGTATAAGAATAATCATACAACATCAACAAAATGTCAGTATAAAATACCTGACTCATAACCAAGATGATGATGATCTGTTAAATGATATGCAGCTAAACGTCATAAACCTACAGCTAAGAATGCTGTTCCTATGATTACGTGTAATCCGTGGAAACCTGTTCCAAAGTAGAAACATGATCCATATACACTATCAGAAATAGTGAATGATGATACTGTATATTCTACACCTTGGAAGAATGTGAATATTATTGCTAATATAATTGTAGCAACTGTACCATATAATGCACCTTTTCTATTACCTTGTATTAATGAATGATGAGCGTAAGTAATTGTTACACCTGATGATAATAAGATTATTGTATTTAATAATGGTAATTCGAAAGGATTTACACCTTGTATTCCTAATGGTGGTCATTGTGCTCCTAATTCTATACTAGGTGAGATTGCACTGTGGAAAAATGCTCAGAAGATTGCTAAAAAGAAAAATACTTCAGAAATAATGAATAAACCTACACCTAAATTTAATCCTTTTTGTACTGCATTTGTATGATTTCCTA
>NW_001510236.1:0-1812 GCF_000149645.3 Aspergillus fischeri NRRL 181 | reverse complement strand
ACTACTTTTTTTAAACCTATTACAGATGAAACAACTAATACACAAGCGTCATTTTTTAATTCATATCTTAAATCTCCCCATTTTATTAAATCTACTAATTTTTCAGCTAATGGTCGATTTTTCACATTAAAAGTTATATAAAATCTTGGATTGTGTTTCTTCTTTTTTTTACTAGATTTTTTAATACTAATATGTCCATTTCCTTCAAATAAACCAGCTAAATATCCCTTAAATTTATTTTTTTTTAAATCATTACTATAATATCTAATATTAAACCCATGGAGATCCATTTCTTTTTTTTCTTTTGCCATATCTGGACCTCCTACTAATAAAGGTAATAAGAAATTACCAAAACCTCCAATTAAAGCAGGCATAACCATGAAGAAAATCATCATAATAGCGTGAGCTGTTATTATACTATTGTATAATTGGTTATCTGAAATATATTGAACACCTGGTCCTGATAATTCTAATCTTATAAGTACAGAAAATGCTGTACCCAATAAACCTGAGAATAATGCAAAGATTAAGTATAAAGTACCAATGTCTTTAGCATTAGATGATAAATATCATCTTTCTTGTCATTCTGAAGGTTGTTTTAAAGTTATAAATGAAGTACTCTTTTGAGTATTTATTGTGGCTATATCTTCTTTTTTAGTTGAAGTTGAAAAAGCTCTTCCAAATGAAATATTATGTTTTGTTAACAGATCTAACAAAAAACAATTAAATGTTGTTCTTCGTGAAAACGAATTTGAATTTATGTGAATAACTTGACCTTATGATCAAGTTATTTAGGGAGGGTACCTAGAATCGAACTAGGATATACTATGCCACATACAGCTGTTCTACCCATTGAACTACACCCACCTTCATATATTTTCATATATGAATATAAAAATTTTTTTATTATAATAAGTTTATACAAAATATCTATTTACCTATTTTATTAGCTACATTATCAATAATTTTGATATATTTCTCATAAGTTGTAAAATCGATATTACCCCAAGCCTTTTTACACATAGAACTAGCCATCGGAAGATTTCCCTTAACACGTCCTGACTCTACTAATGCTTTTCTTCTTTCCATATACTCAAAAACAGCAGCAAAACCTTGATCATCTCCAGAATATTTATAACTTCCAAATGGCCGCTTATTCCATGTACAATAATAAATATCTGTAAGTTTTCCTCATTCTAAATCAGGATTATTTACTTTATGTTTTTTATATTCAGAGTATAAACTAGGAAAAGTATCTTCTACTTGTTTCCTGGTACCTATAGGGTCGAAACTAATTTCATCTCTAACATACGAATCATACTTTACCATATAATGTCTATAAGAATTAGTATCCTCATCTTCCTTAGGAAAAAATAATTTAGGTTTACTTTCCTTCGGAGAGCCAGAATCTCCATTTTCAGATTTTCTTTTTCTTTTTTTAGAATTTTCATTCTTTGGTAAGTTATTCATTTTAACTGAATAACCTTTTTGTGTTTGGATAACTAAAATAAATAAAAGTATTGTTAATAATATACTAAAAATAAAAATTAAAAATAAATAATAATATCATAAATTACTATCTATAAAACTAGATAATATATTTTGTAAACCTACAAATAAATCATTATAAAATAATAAGCCTTTACTAAATAATGATGGTGACACTAAATGAAATGGATTAAATTGAATTGATTGATAGTACATTGTTTATTTTTTTAAATTTAATAGATAAGATTTCAATAGTAATTACAGTTAAATTTAATTTTAATCTAAACTAAAGATGACTAATTACTAATTAAATTACATTATGTT
>NW_001510235.1:0-2767 GCF_000149645.3 Aspergillus fischeri NRRL 181 | reverse complement strand
CAGATTTTCCTTTTTTTCTAGAATTTCCATTTTCAGATTTTCTTTTTCTTTTTTTAGAATTTTCATTCTTTGGTAAGTTATTCATTTTAACTGAATAACCTTTTTGTGTTTGGATAACTAAAATAAATAAAAGTATTGCTAATAATATACTAAAAATAAAAATTAAAAATAAATAACAATATCATAAATTATTATTTATAAAACTAGATAATATATTTTGTAAACCTACAAATAAATTATTAAAAAATAATGAAATACTAGTAAAGACTGGTCAAGGTCATGGTGATACTAGTTGAAAAGGATTAAATTGGATTGATTGATAGTACATTGTTTATTTTTTTTAATTTAATAGATAAGATTTCAATAGTAATTACAGTTAAATTTAAATAAACAACATTTTTTTGTTTTGTATATAAAGAGGCGACTCAAGCACCCGACTTTATACGTGTAAAGCGACAGTTAAATTTAAACTAAACATAACTAATAGTATTAATAATTAATAATTAAGTTTTAATTAGTAATTAATTAGTCATTTAAATTTAAACTAAAGATAACAAATAGCATTAATGTTTATAAAATTTATATAGTTATTAATTAGCCGGGAGATAAACTCGAATTCTCATTCTTAATTCATAAAATTATTCTTCTACCAATTAAACTATTTTCTTTTAAAACATTAACCTTACTTAATAAAGAATTTTCATAAATTTTTATAGGCTTAACTGTAGAATAATGAACAATTAAATTATTCCCTATAAATTTTTTATTAGAAAAGTATTTATTATTTAATACTATCATATTATTATTATTAAATTAGTGTTTTAAAAACACAATATATATATATATACTATAAATATTTAAAAATAGAAAATTTATTCCTATTAGCCAAAGGAGAAAATCGAATTCTCATTTCTTATTCATGAAATTATTGTTCTACCATTAAACTACTTTGGCTCTTAAAATATAATTTAAATTAATTAAAAATTAAATATAATTTTTTTTTATAAAATAAAAATTATGTTGGGGCGACTCGAACACCCAATAGTAAATACCAAAAATTTATGACTTACCGATTAGTCGACAACATATAATATAAAGTATTAATTAAATAATATGGGTAACAAGACTTGAACTTGTAAAGTTAAAACTATTCCGTCCTAAGCGGAACCTGGTTACCAAATTTCAGCATACCCATCTAATGCTCGAGATAAGACTTGAACTTATAACCTAATCATCTTCAGTGATCCGCTCTACCAATTGAGCTTCTCAAGCTATAAAATATAATAATGAAGTAACTATAAAAATATAATAATGGAGTAACTATAAAAATATAATAATGGAGTAACTATAAAAATATAATAATGGAGTAATCAGGACTCGA
Organism: Aspergillus fischeri NRRL 181; assembly: GCF_000149645.3. Lineage (NCBI taxonomy): Eukaryota > Fungi > Ascomycota > Eurotiomycetes > Eurotiales > Aspergillaceae > Aspergillus > Aspergillus fischeri. The sequence continues at coordinate 1,386 of NW_001510235.1, read as the reverse complement.
TCCTGAAATAACGATATGCAAAATCGCCGTTTTACCAGTTAAACTATAACCCCTATCCGAGAAACGATTCGAACGTTTACGACTTGCGTCACTTAAGCTTAAGTTAAGACTGTCTACCAATTCCAGCACTCGGATTATTTAAGACTAAAATGACTCGAACATTTACTCAAACCATCATGAGTGGTCCGCTTTACCTATTAAGCTATAGCCTTTGGTTGCGGGTTTAGGGGTTGCACCTAAATATTATGGTCATGAGCCATCTATGTTACTATTACATCAACCCGCATATAAATAAGAAATAGATAACTCGATAAGAAATAGGTGACTCGAACACCTGACCTTTCGCGTGTAAAGCGACAGCTCTACCAACTGAGCTAATTTCTTTCAACCCAAGGGAGATTTGAACTCCCGCACTAACAGTGAAAATGTTATGTCTTAACCAAACTTGACCATTGGGTCTTTATTTATAGCCCAGTGCAAGTATCGCACTTGCTTCTACCGATTACAAAACGGTTGCATTACTTTTATGCTAACCAGGCTAAATTTAATTTATATGATATGTGAAATATTTAGTATTTTAATAATTAGTACTTTATGTCTAAAAATATTAAAATTAATACAACTAAAGCCTATTAATCGTTATATCCGAAGGGTTATAACAATTATACTCGTAGTGTTCTACTACGTTTAAAAGTATCCTAAAGTAAGCTTCGCGCTTAAATGCTTTCAGCACTTATCTTTAACTGACGTAGCCTTCCTGCCATGCCTATGTGAACAATTTACTTAAGTATAAGTAAACGATATATTATATAGTATATAATATATAATATATAGCATAAACAACAGGTAAACCATAGGTCAATATACCCAACTCCTTTCGTACGAAGGGGCTATCTTTATTATACTTTAATTCCCTCTAGAAGATAGAAACCATACTGTCTCACGACGTATTAAACCCAGCTCATGTAGCTCTTTAATCGACGAACAGTCGAACCCTTCATGATTTTTGCATTCATGTGGATGAGCTAAGCCGACATCGAGGTGCCAAACCGCGCACTCAATTTGTACTCTCTTGCGCAAATTAGCCTGTTCAATTTATGTTATCATAAAAGGTTTTTCCTTTTATTTCCACTTTTCTCAAAATGGTTCAGACTATTTCATCATCTTTATTAACTATTTTATAGGAGGAGGAATGATTAAAAAAGTTAATTAAGTACCACTTACTCAACCTTTAACTCCAAAAGATCCAATACGAGATTTAGAATTTAATTTAGTATATTGTAAATTAGGTTTATAATTTCCTCTTATTACAGATGAAGGATAACCTTTAATAGAAGAATAGGCATTTACTAAATTACCTTTATATCTAACTTTATGTTGAGATCT
>NW_001510234.1:0-1828 GCF_000149645.3 Aspergillus fischeri NRRL 181 | reverse complement strand
GTATTATTTATTATATTATATATTTTTTTATCTATGTTTTAATAAGTTAAAAGTAAATATATATTATATATATATTACCTACTATTTTATAATTATAATCTATTTATAGTTAAATAAAACTAAATTTACTAATTAATATCAAATCTTAATGAGAGATATTTTATGTAATATTGATAAAGATTTTATTAAAAATCTTTGTTTGTTATATTTTATCTTAGTTTATACTTTTCAAGACTCTGATAATGATAAATACTATTATCTTTTAAGTGTTTCTATTATTATGGTAATAAATTAATAAATAAATATTTTAATAATTTAAGATATGAGTATGTTAAAAAGAAAAAATTTCTTATAGTTCATATTTAGAGAAATGGAGTAAAGAAAATATTGAACTCTTTAATGAAATTAATTATAGTTTAAAAACTGAGTTAGGTTGTAAAATTATAGATATTCTTGATAATGCTGGTATGGTTAAAAAAGAATTAATTACTTTATGAAAAATTTTCTTCTTCATTTAAAGAAACTAATCCTCAATTCTTTTCCGTTCATGATTGTTTTGGAACAACAACAAAAGTATTTGTTTTAAAAACAATGTTAGCTTCAGTTTATACTGATATTTATTCAAGTGATCTTTATTTATATAAATTTGATAAAAATATATTAGATTTAATAGAAAATAACAGTAATTATAGATTAGATCGTGAGAAAAGAACATTAGAAATGGATAATCATACTTATCATATTCATGATATAGTATGAGTAATGAATAAGAAACACGCTAGTCCAATAACGATTAAGAAAATAAATAGTTAATTTAAATAAAGATAAAACCCCAAGGATTTTTATTATAAAAATAAAAATAAAATAACGCACAGTTAAAATTAAAAGCTATTAAAACAAAATTATAATATTTATTATATATAAATTTGATAAAGCCGTATAATATAAATTAATAATTAAATTTATTATATACTAAGGAGCCCGGGGAACTCGAATCCCTTTATTTTGATTTGCAATCGAAACGCAGAACCCTCTGCTCAAGCTCCTAACCTTTTTAATATATACATATATATGTATACATAAGATATGTATATTATAGGTTATATATATATATATATATAAGAATTAACTAATTAGTTATTTTTTAGTTGCTAATTCAACTAAACTATTTTCAATAAGACTAACTACAGGTACTATTACAAAGAAGTGTGCGAAGTATAAAACAGTTGAGATTTGTCCAAATTCAATAAATGGAGTTTCAACGTGTTTTGCACCTAATTGCATTAATACTAAGAAATTAGCAACAAAAATATAGAATGCTATTTTACTTAAAGGTCTGAACTGTACTCCTCTTAATTTAGATAAATCAGTTATAGGCATAACCATTAATGCTAGAATTGCAGCAAACATAGCAATAACACCTAATAATTTGTTAGGTATAGATCTTAAAATAGCATAGAAAGGTAATAAGTATCATTCCGGAACAATAGCAGGTGGAGTTTGCATTGGATTAGCCATAACATAATTTTCACTATCACCTAATGCGTTAGGCATGAAGAATACAAATACAGATAATACTATAAAGAAAATAAATACAGTAACTAAATCTTTAAATACAAAGTAAGGAGCGAAAGGTAATCTATCATAATTACCAGAAATACCTAAAGGATTACCAGATCCTACAGTATCGTGCATTGCTATTAAATGCATTATTACTAATGCAGCTAAAACAAAAGGTAATAAGAAATGTAATGCAAAGAATCTATTTAATGTAGCATTATTTACAGAGAAACCACCTCATATAAATTCAACTATATCTTGACCTATT
>NW_001510229.1:0-1992 GCF_000149645.3 Aspergillus fischeri NRRL 181 | reverse complement strand
TAGTATATAAAAATCTCACATCAAGTATTGATACAATTATTGATCAAATACGAGATGAACTTGAAAATAGTCATTTAATGATGAATGGAATTAATGGTAGAACTAGGTTATATTATGAGAAATATCAAACTTTAAGGGGATACCTGAATACTTCAGTAACTATTAGTAATATGTTATTAGATTCTGATGTATATCATAATCATATAAATAGAAGAGTAATAGTGATACAAAGTGGTGAAATAAATCGCCTTGCTGAAGATTTAGTAAATAGAGGTTATTTAGAATATAGATAATGAAAATTTCATACTATATTTCATATTAAAAGAATATGAAAGAGATCTTAGTTCAATAGGTAGAACATGTGACTTTTAATCATTATAGTGCAGGTTCAAATCCTGTAGGTCTTATATAAATAAATTATACTAAAATATGAAAAAATTTTTAATAGGTATATTAAATGACTATAAGTTAACGGTAGACTGCTTATTTACCAAATAAGATGTGCTGATTCGAATTCAGCTAGTCATAAGTGTAAAATATTATCTGAACTGGTTAGTAATTAAAATTATAATGGCTATAAGTTAATGGTAGACTGTTCGTCTTCCACACGAAGAGTGTCGATTCGAATTCGACTAGCCGTAAAAAGGGTTAGTAACTTAATAGGTAAAGGGTTTTCTTGTCGAGAAAATAGATGCCGGATCGAGACCGGTCTAACCCGTAATTAAAGGAAAAGTTGCTATTGGTAGGGTAAGATATTTGCTAAATATTGTGTTTTTACACTTAGATGTTCGATTCATCTCTTTTCCGAAGAGCATAGTTTAATAGGTAAAACTGTAAGCTTCAACCTTATATTTCTTAGTTCAAATCTAAGTGCTCTTGAAAAAGATTTCTTTTGTTGGTTCTTTAACTTAACCGGTAAAGTGTGTTCTTGATAAGGATATGTTCAGTGTTCGAGTCACTGAAGAATCATCTAAAATAATAAAATTAATTATATTAAAATAAAACAAGTTTATTGTTTACAACAATAAATATCAAATTTTAGATTCTAAATAAATCTAAAGTAATTAAATAAGAGAGTTGGCTGAGTGGTTTAAGGCGGCTAGCTTGAGTCTAGCTAAAGGTAAAAACTTTCATATGTTCGAATCATATACTCTCTGGTATTACATATACATTACATGATTAAATTAAATAATTAATCCTTAATAGGGTTATAATTCTACAGGTTAGAGCCAGGTTGGTTAGGCGTCTCATTTGGGTTGAGGAGTAGTTATGTTCGAATCATAATAACCTGAAGTAAAAATTTAATTTATAAGTGTATCTAGCAATATAGGTAATATGAAAGATATATTTCTTGAAAAATCAAGGCAAGTATATAAAGAAATTATTATGGATAATTAGCTATATATTAAAGAATATCTAGTCAATCTAGTTTCTAAGAGAAATCAGATAATAAACGAAGTGAATTGAAATATCTTAGTAACTTTAGGAAAAGAAATCAAACGAGATTGTTATTTGGTGTCAACTAAATAACAAAAGCCTAATAACAAAACTTGTTAAAAGTAAAATGGATTAAAATCTGTTTGAATATAGGGGAACCTTCCTCTAAGGCTAAAAATGATATATAAGCGATAGTGAAAAGTACCGTGAGGTAAAATTTGAAATAGTAATTTTATAAGCAGCTCGAGTGAAATTTAAATAAATAATAAGAGCGTACCTTTTGCATAATGGGTCAGCAAGTTAATTTTAGATGCAAGCAATGATTTTATGCGCTTTTCGCATAAAACTAGCTTAGATAAACCAATTATGAAAAAATGAATAAGTATCTAGAATTAGACCCGAAGGCTAGTGATCTTACCATGGTCAGGGTTATAAAAGCCCGAACGGGTTATCGTTGTATAGATATCCGAAGAATTGTGGTAAGTTAGTGAAAGACAAAACTGACTAGTATAGCTGGTTTTCCGCGAAACCTATATGAGTAGGTAATTTAATTAA
>NW_001510228.1:0-1736 GCF_000149645.3 Aspergillus fischeri NRRL 181 | reverse complement strand
TATTAGAAGCATTTAATTCAGTAGAACATATTATGAGAGACGTAAATAATGGTTGATTAGTTCGTTATTTACACTCTAATACAGCTTCAGCTTTCTTCTTTTTAGTGTATTTACACATAGGTAGAGGTTTATATTATGGATCTTATAAATCACCTAGAACATTAACATGAGCTATTGGTACAGTAATTCTTATTGTTATGATGGCTACAGCTTTCTTAGGTTATGTTTTACCTTACGGTCAAATGAGTTTATGAGGTGCTACAGTTATTACTAACCTTATGAGTGCTATACCTTGAATAGGTCAAGATATAGTTGAATTTATATGAGGTGGTTTCTCTGTAAATAATGCTACATTAAATAGATTCTTTGCATTACATTTCTTATTACCTTTTGTTTTAGCTGCATTAGTAATAATGCATTTAATAGCAATGCACGATACTGTAGGATCTGGTAATCCTTTAGGTATTTCTGGTAATTATGATAGATTACCTTTCGCTCCTTACTTTGTATTTAAAGATTTAGTTACTGTATTTATTTTCTTTATAGTATTATCTGTATTTGTATTCTTCATGCCTAACGCATTAGGTGATAGTGAAAATTATGTTATGGCTAATCCAATGCAAACTCCACCTGCTATTGTTCCGGAATGATACTTATTACCTTTCTATGCTATTTTAAGATCTATACCTAACAAATTATTAGGTGTTATTGCTATGTTTGCTGCAATTCTAGCATTAATGGTTATGCCTATAACTGATTTATCTAAATTAAGAGGAGTACAGTTCAGACCTTTAAGTAAAATAGCATTCTATATTTTTGTTGCTAATTTCTTAGTATTAAATGCATTAGGTGCAAAACACGTTGAAACTCCATTTATTGAATTTGGACAATCTCAACTGTTTTATACTTCGCACACTTCTTTGTAATAGTACCTGTAGTTAGTCTTATTGAAAATAGTTTAGTTGAATTAGCAACTAAAAAATAACTAATTAGTTAATTCTTATATATATATATATATATAACCTATAATATACATATCTTATGTATACATATATATGTATATATTAAAAAGGTTAGGAGCTTGAGCAGAGGGTTCTGCGTTTCGATTGCAAATCAAAATAAAGGGATTCGAGTTCCCCGGGCTCCTTAGTATATAATAAATTTAATTATTAATTTATATTATACGGCTTTATCAAATTTATATATAATAAATATTATAATTTTGTTTTAATAGCTTTTAATTTAAACTGTGCGTTATTTTATTTTTATTTTTATAATAAAAATCCTTGGGGTTTTATCTTTATTTAAATTAACTATTTATTTTCTTAATCGTTATTGGACTAGCGTGTTTCTTATTCATTACTCATACTATATCATGAATATGATAAGTATGATTATCCATTTCTAATGTTCTTTTCTCACGATCTAATCTATAATTACTGTTATTTTCTATTAAATCTAATATATTTTTATCAAATTTATATAAATAAAGATCACTTGAATAAATATCAGTATAAACTGAAGCTAACATTGTTTTTAAAACAAATACTTTTGTTGTTGTTCCAAAACAATCATGAACGGAAAAGAATTGAGGATTAGTTTCTTTAAATGAAGAAGAAAATTTTTCATAAAGTAATTAATTCTTTTTTAACCATACCAGCATTATCAAGAATATCTATAATTTTACAACCTAACTCAGTTTTTAAACTATAATTAATTTCATTAAAGAGTTTCAT
>NW_001510226.1:0-1861 GCF_000149645.3 Aspergillus fischeri NRRL 181 | reverse complement strand
AGTTAGTCTTATTGAAATAGTTTAGTTGAATTAGCAACTAAAAAATAACTAATTAGTTAATTCTTATATATATATATATATATAACCTATAATATACATATCTTATGTATACATATATATGTATATATTAAAAAGGTTAGGAGCTTGAGCAGAGGGTTCTGCGTTTCGATTGCAAATCAAAATAAAGGGATTCGAGTTCCCCGGGCTCCTTAGTATATAATAAATTTAATTATTAATTTATATTATACGGCTTTATCAAATTTATATATAATAAATATTATAATTTTGTTTTAATAGCTTTTAATTTAAACTGTGCGTTATTTTATTTTTATTTTTATAATAAAAATCCTTGGGGTTTTATCTTTATTTAAATTAACTATTTATTTTCTTAATCGTTATTGGACTAGCGTGTTTCTTATTCATTACTCATACTATATCATGAATATGATAAGTATGATTATCCATTTCTAATGTTCTTTTCTCACGATCTAATCTATAATTACTGTTATTTTCTATTAAATCTAATATATTTTTATCAAATTTATATAAATAAAGATCACTTGAATAAATATCAGTATAAACTGAAGCTAACATTGTTTTTAAAACAAATACTTTTGTTGTTGTTCCAAAACAATCATGAACGGAAAAGAATTGAGGATTAGTTTCTTTAAATGAAGAAGAAAATTTTTCATAAAGTAATTAATTCTTTTTTAACCATACCAGCATTATCAAGAATATCTATAATTTTACAACCTAACTCAGTTTTTAAACTATAATTAATTTCATTAAAGAGTTCAATATTTTCTTTACTCCATTTCTCTAAATATGAACTATAAGAAATTTTTTCTTTTTACATACTCATATCTTAAATTATTAAAATATTTATTTATTAATTTATTACCATAATAATAGAAACACTTAAAAGATAATAGTATTTATCATTATCAGAGTCTTGAAAAGTATAAACTAAGATAAAATATAACAAACAAAGATTTTTAATAAAATCTTTATCAATATTACATAAAATATCTCTCATTAAGATTTGATATTAATTAGTAAATTTAGTTTTATTTAACTATAAATAGATTATAATTATAAAATAGTAGGTAATATATATATAATATATATTTACTTTTAACTTATTAAAACATAGATAAAAAAATATATAATATAATAAATAATACTGCACGTTATAAATTATTTTATTAGTTTATATATATATTTTTTTTATGTAAATAAAATAAAATACAAAATGATAACATCATTAATTTCAATAATTGAAGGATTATTAGTAATAGTTCCTGCTTTATTATCTGTTGCTTTTGTAACTATAGCTGAAAGAAAAACTATGGCTAGTATGCAAAGAAGATTAGGTCCTAATGCAGTAGGTTACTATGGTTTATTACAAGCATTTGCTGATGCTTTAAAATTATTATTAAAAGAGTATGTAGCACCCACACAAGCTAATATTATTTTATTTTTCCTTGGACCTGTAATAACTTTAATATTCTCTTTATTAGGTTATCTTGTAGTTCCTTTTGGTTCAGGTTTATTTATATCTGACTATAGTTTAGGTTTATTATATGCATTAGCTGTTAGTTCTTTATCTACATATGGAATATTATTAGCTGGTTGATCTGCTAATTCTAAATATGCATTCTTAGGTTCATTAAGAAGTACAGCTCAATTAATTAGTTATGAATTAATTTTAAGTTCTGTTATATTATTAGTTTTATTATTAACAGGAAGTTTAAATATGATTACTATAATAGAATCACAAAGAGTAGTAAATTTCTTATTCCCATTATTTCCCTTTATTTTTAGTATTCTTTATAGGGTCTATAGCAGAAACTAATAGAGC
>NW_001510224.1:0-2055 GCF_000149645.3 Aspergillus fischeri NRRL 181 | reverse complement strand
ATCATCCCTTTCATTTAGTATCACCATCACCTTGACCATTATTTACTAGTATTTCATTATTTATTCTTACAACTGCTACAGTTTTATTTATGCACGGTTTCCAAGGTTTTAGTTATCTAGTACCTGTAGCTGTAATTAATGTAGCTTATGTTATGGGATTATGATTTAGAGATATAATATCTGAAGGAACATATTTAGGAAATCATACAAATGCAGTACAAAAAGGATTAAATTTAGGTGTAGGTTTATTCATTATTTCTGAAGTATTTTTCTTTTTAGCAATCTTCTGAGCATTTTTCCACAGTGCAATCTCACCTAGTATAGAATTAGGAGCACAATGACCACCATTAGGAATACAAGGTGTAAATCCTTTCGAATTACCATTATTAAATACAATAATCTTATTATCATCAGGTGTAACAATTACTTACGCTCATCATTCATTAATACAAGGTAATAGAAAAGGTGCATTATATGGTACAGTTGCTACAATTATATTAGCAATAATATTCACATTCTTCCAAGGTGTAGAATATACAGTATCATCATTCACTATTTCTGATAGTGTATATGGATCATGTTTCTACTTTGGAACAGGTTTCCACGGATTACACGTAATCATAGGAACAGCATTCTTAGCTGTAGGTTTATGACGTTTAGCTGCATATCATTTAACAGATCATCATCATCTTGGTTATGAGTCAGGTATTTTATACTGACATTTTGTTGATGTTGTATGATTATTCTTATACATTTCTGTATATTATTGAGGTTATTAAATAAAAAAAAAAGAAAATGATGGAAACAATTATGGATACAGTAATAAATATAAGTCTAGATAACTTTTATTATGTACTAACTTTAGTATATAAAAATCTCACATCAAGTATTGATACAATTATTGATCAAATACGAGATGAACTTGAAAATAGTCATTTAATGATGAATGGAATTAATGGTAGAACTAGGTTATATTATGAGAAATATCAAACTTTAAGGGGATACCTGAATACTTCAGTAACTATTAGTAATATGTTATTAGATTCTGATGTATATCATAATCATATAAATAGAAGAGTAATAGTGATACAAAGTGGTGAAATAAATCGCCTTGCTGAAGATTTAGTAAATAGAGGTTATTTAGAATATAGATAATGAAAATTTCATACTATATTTCATATTAAAAGAATATGAAAGAGATCTTAGTTCAATAGGTAGAACATGTGACTTTTAATCATTATAGTGCAGGTTCAAATCCTGTAGGTCTTATATAAATAAATTATACTAAAATATGAAAAAATTTTTAATAGGTATATTAAATGACTATAAGTTAACGGTAGACTGCTTATTTACCAAATAAGATGTGCTGATTCGAATTCAGCTAGTCATAAGTGTAAAATATTATCTGAACTGGTTAGTAATTAAAATTATAATGGCTATAAGTTAATGGTAGACTGTTCGTCTTCCACACGAAGAGTGTCGATTCGAATTCGACTAGCCGTAAAAAGGGTTAGTAACTTAATAGGTAAAGGGTTTTCTTGTCGAGAAAATAGATGCCGGATCGAGACCGGTCTAACCCGTAATTAAAGGAAAAGTTGCTATTGGTAGGGTAAGATATTTGCTAAATATTGTGTTTTTACACTTAGATGTTCGATTCATCTCTTTTCCGAAGAGCATAGTTTAATAGGTAAAACTGTAAGCTTCAACCTTATATTTCTTAGTTCAAATCTAAGTGCTCTTGAAAAAGATTTCTTTTGTTGGTTCTTTAACTTAACCGGTAAAGTGTGTTCTTGATAAGGATATGTTCAGTGTTCGAGTCACTGAAGAATCATCTAAAATAATTAAATTAATTATATTAAAATAAAACAAGTTTATTGTTTACAACAATAAATATCAAATTTTAGATTCTAAATAAATCTAAAGTAATTAAATAAGAGAGTTGGCTGAGTGGTTTAAGGCGGCTAGCTTGAGTCTAGCTAAAGGTAAAAACTTTCATATGTTCGAATCATATACTCTCTGGTATTACATATACATTACATGATTAAATTAAATAAT
>NW_001510222.1:0-1662 GCF_000149645.3 Aspergillus fischeri NRRL 181 | reverse complement strand
GTGTTATTATTATTATCATTACCTGTATTAGCTGGTGGTATTACTATGGTTTTAACTGATAGAAACTTTAACACTTCATTCTTCGAAGTAGCTGGAGGTGGTGATCCTATTTTATTCCAACATCTTTTCTCAAGAGATATTTTAATTAATTGTTTAATATTAACAATTCTAGCTTCAATAGTAAAGATTAATAAATCAAATTTAAGTTTTAAATTTAATTATAGTACTTTCATTAATAAATTTGATTTTTCAAATTTTTATATAAAATTTTCTAATTATTTACCTAATAATACTTTACCTTCAGAAAAATTCTTGACTTGATTTATAGGATTCACAGAAGGTGAGGGGTCATTTATAGTAAATAATAGAGGTGATCTTTGTTTTGTTATTACACAAAGAACTATAGATATTCAAATATTAGAATTTATAAAAGAAACTTTAGGTTTTGGTAAAGTAATTCAACAATCTAAATTAACTAGTAGATATGTTACACAAAACAAAAAAGAAATAGAAATACTTATTCATTTGTTTAATGGTAATCTTATATTACCAAGTAGAAAGATAAAATTTGAAAATTTTGTTAAAGGATTTAATATTTGAGTAGGTAAAGGTAGAATAAAATTAGATCCTGTTGAATTAAAACATAATTTTATTTTACCTAGTTTAAATAATAGTTGATTAGCAGGTTTTACTGACGGGGAAGGCTGTTTTACTTGTTCTATAGGTAAAGACAAAGGATTTAGTTTTAATTTTAATATTGCTCAAAAAATGAGAGGAAAATATTGAAGTATTACAACATCTTTGTACTTTATTTAATGGAGGGATAGTCTCAAAACATAGTGTGGATAATGTAAATGAATTTAGAATAGGAGGATTAAAAAATTGTAAAAATATATTTCCCTATTTTGATACTTATACATTATTAACTAAAAAATCTACTAGTTATATTTTATGAAAAGAAATATATGAAGATTTGTTAAAAAAATATCATTTAGACCCAATTAAAAGGATAGAGATGATTGAAAAAACTAGATTGATAAATAAAATTAATTAAAATATTAGGGAAAAAAAGTAAAGGTTTAACGTGCAAGTTTTGAAGCTCTTAGGACAGATGTAAAAGGATATAAGATCCAAAAGAGCAAATATTCTATAATGAATATACCTTATACTTAGTTAATGTTTAGTTATTACTACTTGCAACTCTTAAGTGTAACGTATATATAATTTGGTATATATTGTTATACTTATCAATTAATATATAATTGATAAAAGGAAAAGTTAGTATAAACATTAGCGATACTAGTGTTAACGGTCAATGAATTTTCATGTTTAAAGACCGTCGGTTATTTAAGTGACCGCTACAGACTGGTTCACTGGTAGGTGGCTGAAATGCTGCTTAATGTACAGTCGGTTCCTTCCATATTTTATATATGCACAAGCCCAGAATTATATAATTACTGGTACCTGGATTTAATAAATGAACATCAATATATTGATGATAAGTTAAATTTGAAGGAATGGATTCTTCGGACATCCTGAAGTTTATATCTTAATTATACCAGGATTTGGTATTATTAGTACAGTTATTGCAGCGGGATCTGGTAAAAATGTATTTGGTTACTTAGGTATGGTTTACGCTATGATGTCTATTGGTGTTTTAGG
>NW_001510220.1:0-1907 GCF_000149645.3 Aspergillus fischeri NRRL 181 | reverse complement strand
AAGGAAATACACCTAAAAGGTGTATTTAAGTGTCAATATAGTAATAAAATTATTTAAAATTTTATTATTTATTACACCCTTATGAATTTTTACCAGTAATGACGTTTATATATTTATATTAATTAATATTTTATTTAGTAGAAAAAAGAATTATTTTCATATTTATATTCTTTTGTTTTTAATTTTTTTTTTCATATTATATGTGTATTTATATTTGCAAAAAAATATATATATATTTTTTATTATACTTTTAAAAATTAGTAATTTATTTTAAATAATTATATGTTGATTTAATAACAGTAGTTCTCAATTAATTAAGCAAAAACAAATATGTTTGTATATCATGACAACAACAACTTTTTTCTTATTTTTAATACCAGTACTAGCAATAATTTTGTTAGCGGTTAATTTAATTCTTTCTCCTCATAACCCATATCAAGAAAAAGATAGTGCTTTTGAATGTGGTTTCCATTCTTTCTTAGGACAGAATAGAACACAGTTCAGTATATCTTTCTTTATATTTGCTCTATTATTTTTATTATTTGATTTAGAAATATTATTAGTTTACCCTTATGTGGTAAGTGCATATACAAATGGTGTATATGGTTTAGTAATAATGTTAGTATTTTTCCTTGTATTAACTTTAGGTTTTGCCTTTGAGTTAGGTAAAAATGCTTTAAAAATTGAAAGTAGACAAGTATTTAACTTTAATTATAAATCTTGAAATGGTTATTCTTTAATTTATAGTTAAATAGATAAAACTTAATTAAATTGATCTAGTTTTCATGGTAATTACCATGGTTTAAGATTATGGACTAGTAATAAAAATAAATGAATAAATAATATAGATATAAAAATGCTTTTAGATATATTAAAAGGACATTTACTATTAGATGCTCCAACTCCTTGAGGAATATTCTTCCAAGATAGTGCATCACCTCAAATGGGAAGGAATAGAAGAATTACATAATAATATTATGTTTTATTTAGCTATTATTTTATTCACAGTTACATGAATGATGATAACTGTAATAAGAAATTTTGTAGCTACAAAATCACCTATAGCACATAAATATATGAATCATGGTACTTTAATAGAATTAATTTGAACTATTACACCTGCGTTTATATTAATATTAATCGCATTCCCTTCATTCAAATTATTATATTTAATGGATGAAGTTATGGATCCTTCATTAGTTGTTTATGCTGAAGGTCATCAATGATATTGAAGTTACCAATATCCTGATTTTACAAATGAAGATAACGAATTTATTGAGTTTGATTCTTACATAGTTCCAGAAAGTGACTTAGAAGATGGTCAATTTAGAATGTTAGAAGTTGATAATAGAGTAATTATACCAGAGTTAACTCATACAAGATTTGTAATTTCAGCTGCTGATGTTATACATTCTTATGCTTGTCCATCTTTAGGTATTAAAGCAGATGCATACCCTGGTAGATTAAACCAGGCATCTGTTTATGTAAATCGTCCAGGAACATTCTTTGGACAATGTTCAGAAATCTGTGGTATTTTACATAGTTCTATGCCTATTGCAATTCAATCAGTGTCTATTAAAGATTTCTTATTATGATTAAGAGATCAAATGGAAGGTTAGTTCTGGTTGTATTTGCAATAGTATTTATAAATAATTCTTTATTAGTTAAGGTTACCTTACTTAAATGGTTGTACACAAATATAAATAATATATTACAGTGCTAGTCAGTAAAAATATATGAAATGAAAATTTATCATTTACTACTAAGATTAAAATGATAATGATAACAAGAATAATATTAATACAAAATTACTTAATAATTAATAATCATAAGATTTTTTCTATTATTATAATATCTCGGGGTATTTTATGCATTATTATTTTTATTATAAAATTTATCTCTTATAA
>NW_001510218.1:0-1698 GCF_000149645.3 Aspergillus fischeri NRRL 181 | reverse complement strand
ACTTCTTAATGAACCTAAGAATGCATATTTAGAATTAGCAGATCAACCAGCTAATAATATTCCATATGTAGATAAAGAACTAACAGCTAATGCATATAATAAACCTAAACTATAGTCAGATATAAATAAACCTGAACCAAAAGGAACTACAAGATAACCTAATAAAGAGAATATTAAAGTTATTACAGGTCCAAGGAAAAATAAAATAATATTAGCTTGTGTGGGTGCTACATACTCTTTTAATAATAATTTTAAAGCATCAGCAAATGCTTGTAATAAACCATAGTAACCTACTGCATTAGGACCTAATCTTCTTTGCATACTAGCCATAGTTTTTCTTTCAGCTATAGTTACAAAAGCAACAGATAATAAAGCAGGAACTATTACTAATAATCCTTCAATTATTGAAATTAATGATGTTATCATTTTGTATTTTATTTTATTTACATAAAAAAAATATATATATAAACTAATAAAATAATTTATAACGTGCAGTATTATTTATTATATTATATATTTTTTTATCTATGTTTTAATAAGTTAAAAGTAAATATATATTATATATATATTACCTACTATTTTATAATTATAATCTATTTATAGTTAAATAAAACTAAATTTACTAATTAATATCAAATCTTAATGAGAGATATTTTATGTAATATTGATAAAGATTTTATTAAAAATCTTTGTTTGTTATATTTTATCTTAGTTTATACTTTTCAAGACTCTGATAATGATAAATACTATTATCTTTTAAGTGTTTCTATTATTATGGTAATAAATTAATAAATAAATATTTAATAATTTAAGATATGAGTATGTTAAAAAGAAAAAATTTCTTATAGTTCATATTAAGAGAAATGGAGTAAAGAAAATATTGAACTCTTTAATGAAATTAATTATAGTTTAAAAACTGAGTTAGGTTGTAAAATTATAGATATTCTTGATAATGCTGGTATGGTTAAAAAAGAATTAATTACTTTATGAAAAATTTTCTTCTTCATTTAAAGAAACTAATCCTCAATTCTTTTCCGTTCATGATTGTTTTGGAACAACAACAAAAGTATTTGTTTTAAAAACAATGTTAGCTTCAGTTTATACTGATATTTATTCAAGTGATCTTTATTTATATAAATTTGATAAAAATATATTAGATTTAATAGAAAATAACAGTAATTATAGATTAGATCGTGAGAAAAGAACATTAGAAATGGATAATCATACTTATCATATTCATGATATAGTATGAGTAATGAATAAGAAACACGCTAGTCCAATAACGATTAAGAAAATAAATAGTTAATTTAAATAAAGATAAAACCCCAAGGATTTTTATTATAAAAATAAAAATAAAATAACGCACAGTTTAAATTAAAAGCTATTAAAACAAAATTATAATATTTATTATATATAAATTTGATAAAGCCGTATAATATAAATTAATAATTAAATTTATTATATACTAAGGAGCCCGGGGAACTCGAATCCCTTTATTTTGATTTGCAATCGAAACGCAGAACCCTCTGCTCAAGCTCCTAACCTTTTTAATATATACATATATATGTATACATAAGATATGTATATTATAGGTTATATATATATATATATATAAGAATTAACTAATTAGTTATTTTTTAGTTGCTAATTCAACTAAACTATTTTCAATAAGACTAACTACAGGTACTATACAAAGAA
>NW_001510217.1:0-1759 GCF_000149645.3 Aspergillus fischeri NRRL 181 | reverse complement strand
AGGCAAACCTAAAAGTTAATACAAGGAAAAATACTAACATTATTACTAAACCATATACACCATTTGTATATGCACTTACCACATAAGGGTAAACTAATAATATTTCTAAATCAAATAATAAAAATAATAGAGCAAATATAAAGAAAGATATACTGAACTGTGTTCTATTCTGTCCTAAGAAAGAATGGAAACCACATTCAAAAGCACTATCTTTTTCTTGATATGGGTTATGAGGAGAAAGAATTAAATTAACCGCTAACAAAATTATTGCTAGTACTGGTATTAAAAATAAGAAAAAAGTTGTTGTTGTCATGATATACAAACATATTTGTTTTTGCTTAATTAATTGAGAACTACTGTTATTAAATCAACATATAATTATTTAAAATAAATTACTAATTTTTAAAAGTATAATAAAAAATATATATATATTTTTTTGCAAATATAAATACACATATAATATGAAAAAAAAAATTAAAAACAAAAGAATATAAATATGAAAATAATTCTTTTTTCTACTAAATAAAATATTAATTAATATAAATATATTAAACGTCATTACTGGTAAAAATTCATAAGGGTGTAATAAATAATAAAATTTTAAATAATTTTATTACTATATTGACACTTAAATACACCTTTTAGGTGTATTTCCTTTTTTCATCCTATTGTTATCTAGATGTTTTATATTGATATAAAACTAAGGAAAAGGAATTATAATACTCTATATGTTAAATGTTAGTAATGACGATTTTTATTGATAACAATAAGGTTTTACCTCTAAATTTGGATTATGTAAAACTAGTCCTTACCCTTAAAGAGAAAGGACAAAGGTGATAGGAGACTTTTAAAAGAAATATTTTATCTATCAATTTTTTTTAGTAGTGTTATATCAATCATTTTTTTTATACTAAAAAAGGTTTTGATTAAATAAAAATTATATATTAAGCAACATATAATAATAAGAAAGCCATCATTAATGCGAATAATCCAGTAGCTTCAGCAAAAGCGAAACCTAAGATAGCATATGAGAATAATTGTCCTCTTAATGAAGGATTTCTAGCAACACCTAGTATTAATGCACCGAATACAACACCGATACCTACACCAGCACCAATTAAACCTGTTGTAGCCAATCCTGTTCCAATAATTTTAGCAGCTTGTAGCATTTTAGATTAAATATTTGTGTACAACCATTTAAGTAAGGTAACCTTAACTAATAAAGAATTATTTATAAACACTAAAACTTAAATATAATATATATAATCAAATGTGTGTAAGATTTAAATCTTATTGTATCTTATTATATTTTAATATGTTTTACAATAAATAGCTATAAATTAATTAATTAATTAATTTATTAAATTATTATCTTGTAAAATATCATGTTTAATAATATAATATATACCTTACATACAACTAATCAATTGATTGATTATATTTATAACTTCAGCACACTGATCTATTGAAGGTTCAGTTACTAATGCATGTTCTACGTCTATATTAGTTAAATTTTCATTTATTTGTTGAAGTAATTTTTTTAAATAATCTAAATTCTGACCAGTTTCATATAATTTATCTGCCACATCACTTATTTGATCTTTTTCAAAGTTAGTAGAGATTTCTTTTATTGATTTTTCACCAGTATTTTCATCAATATAACCTATAAATTTATCTTTAAATATTAACTCGGGGTTTTTAGCTATATAATTTTCAGGTTCATATTGAGAAATGTCATTACCTAAAATTTTAACACTAC
>NW_001510213.1:0-1879 GCF_000149645.3 Aspergillus fischeri NRRL 181 | reverse complement strand
TCAGCTATAGTTACAAAAGCAACAGATAATAAAGCAGGAACTATTACTAATAATCCTTCAATTATTGAAATTAATGATGTTATCATTTTGTATTTTATTTTATTTACATAAAAAAAAATATATATATAAACTAATAAAATAATTTATAACGTGCAGTATTATTTATTATATTATATATTTTTTTATCTATGTTTTAATAAGTTAAAAGTAAATATATATTATATATATATTACCTACTATTTTATAATTATAATCTATTTATAGTTAAATAAAACTAAATTTACTAATTAATATCAAATCTTAATGAGAGATATTTTATGTAATATTGATAAAGATTTTATTAAAAATCTTTGTTTGTTATATTTTATCTTAGTTTATACTTTTCAAGACTCTGATAATGATAAATACTATTATCTTTTAAGTGTTTCTATTATTATGGTAATAAATTAATAAATAAATATTTTAATAATTTAAGATATGAGTATGTTAAAAAGAAAAAATTTCTTATAGTTCATATTTAGAGAAATGGAGTAAAGAAAATATTGAACTCTTTAATGAAATTAATTATAGTTTAAAAACTGAGTTAGGTTGTAAAATTATAGATATTCTTGATAATGCTGGTATGGTTAAAAAAGAATTAATTACTTTATGAAAAATTTTCTTCTTCATTTAAAGAAACTAATCCTCAATTCTTTTCCGTTCATGATTGTTTTGGAACAACAACAAAAGTATTTGTTTTAAAAACAATGTTAGCTTCAGTTTATACTGATATTTATTCAAGTGATCTTTATTTATATAAATTTGATAAAAATATATTAGATTTAATAGAAAATAACAGTAATTATAGATTAGATCGTGAGAAAAGAACATTAGAAATGGATAATCATACTTATCATATTCATGATATAGTATGAGTAATGAATAAGAAACACGCTAGTCCAATAACGATTAAGAAAATAAATAGTTAATTTAAATAAAGATAAAACCCCCAAGGATTTTTATTATAAAAATAAAAATAAAATAACGCACAGTTTAAATTAAAAGCTATTAAAACAAAATTATAATATTTATTATATATAAATTTGATAAAGCCGTATAATATAAATTAATAATTAAATTTATTATATACTAAGGAGCCCGGGGAACTCGAATCCCTTTATTTTGATTTGCAATCGAAACGCAGAACCCTCTGCTCAAGCTCCTAACCTTTTTAATATATACATATATATGTATACATAAGATATGTATATTATAGGTTATATATATATATATATATAAGAATTAACTAATTAGTTATTTTTTAGTTGCTAATTCAACTAAACTATTTTCAATAAGACTAACTACAGGTACTATTACAAAGAAGTGTGCGAAGTATAAAACAGTTGAGATTTGTCCAAATTCAATAAATGGAGTTTCAACGTGTTTTGCACCTAATTGCATTAATACTAAGAAATTAGCAACAAAAATATAGAATGCTATTTTACTTAAAGGTCTGAACTGTACTCCTCTTAATTTAGATAAATCAGTTATAGGCATAACCATTAATGCTAGAATTGCAGCAAACATAGCAATAACACCTAATAATTTGTTAGGTATAGATCTTAAAATAGCATAGAAAGGTAATAAGTATCATTCCGGAACAATAGCAGGTGGAGTTTGCATTGGATTAGCCATAACATAATTTTCACTATCACCTAATGCGTTAGGCATGAAGAATACAAATACAGATAATACTATAAAGAAAATAAATACAGTAACTAAATCTTTAAATACAAAGTAAGGAGCGAAAGGTAATCTATCATAATTACCAGAAATACCTAAAGGATTACCAGATCCTACAGTATCGTGCATTGCTATTAAATGCATTATTACTAATGCA
>NW_001510212.1:0-1743 GCF_000149645.3 Aspergillus fischeri NRRL 181 | reverse complement strand
CGCTGAGCGTCAGCCCGATCCTTGGCTAGATTTGTTGGCAAACACCTCCCACCAACGGGCCCGGCAGCGCCGGGCGCTTGGAGGGGGGCCCAGACACCTTTCTCCGGAGACGCGGGGGGAACCGGCGACGGCTGGTCCCCTCGGACCTCCACCTCCATGGACCCACGCCAGTTGGCCGACCGAGATGGGCGCGCGCGCACCCTTACCGGCCGCAGGGACCCGCGCGTCGCCGCCGCCGCCGCCTGGTGACGAAGGGCGGTGGCCAGTTGGCCGGGGCACATGGCCCCGCGGGAGGCGCGCGGTCTGCCAGCGCAGGTGGGCCTCCCCCCGGAACGACTTTCGGACCCGGGAACGTTTGCGCGCACGGTGGTGGGCCGGGCGAGGTCGGTGGGTATGTGTAGGAGAAGGGCCGTCGGAGGCGCGCGCGGGGTCCAGGTCGAGGGGAGTTGGGCCGGCGCGCGCGCACCGTTATAGGGACCAGGGGGCCGGCGCCGGCGAGGACCGGCAGGGGTGGGCGCGCGAGGGAGGGCGAGGAGGAGGGGGAGGCGCGCAGGCGAGCGCGCGGCGGAGGAGGGCGGCGGCCAGTTGGCTGGCCGAGTTGGCGCGGTGGGGGGCGCCGCGCGGGAGGCCGGGGTCCGGCGTGGACGGGTTGGGGTGCGGCCGGCGGGAAGGTGACCAGTTGGCGGGGGGCCCTTGGGCAGACCGGCCGCGCGCGCGCGCCACAGACAGACACCTGTCGAGGGACACACACAGACACTGGGGGTCGACAGAGGCCGGGGGCGCGCGGCCCCGGGGTGACCAGTTGGCCGGCGCGCGCCCTAGAGGGACCAGTGGACCCCGCGCGCCATATATACGGACACTTGCAGAGACACGCACATGGTCGTCGGTCTCGACATATGTCGGCATGGCCCGCCGGTGGCATCCATACATGTGGATATACAGACACCCGTATATATATGTATATATATATATATATATATATGCACCCGCACCCGCACCCGCACCCAGACATCTGCACCGATATAGGTCGGCATGGCCCACCGGTGCCATACGTATCTATCTATCTATCTATCTATCTACTATCTCTATACAGAGACAGACACACGGACACCGGGGTCGATATATGGCCGGGCGCGCGCGCCCTCCTGCAGCGAGTAATGGGTGGGCCGCGCGCGCGGAGGGGACCAGTTGGCAGGCGGGCGCCCTTCGAGGGCCGACCGGCCCTGCGCGCGCGCGCGAGACGGCGCGAGTGACCAAGTCCCCTTGCGGCCCAAGCAACGGGCGAACCTGAGAGGCCCACTTTGTATGGGCGCGCGGGTCAACGCACGGACCACCCCATACAAAATGGGCCCCCCGCCAGCCAGATCCGGACCCGGGAACGTTTGCACGCACGATATCGGCCCGGTCGAGGTCGGTGGTTCTATGTGGAAGGCGAGAGCCGCGTCACCTCTGGTGGCGTGCGAGCTCTGCGCCGGCCACTTCTTCCCTGCCAGGCAGGCCGCCTCTCTGTGACTGGTGGCGCACAGGTTCCCTCAGTTGGGGCCTCGCTTCAGGAACGGGGGCAGTCGCCCATCCCAGCCGTGGTTTCTACTCTCGAGCGGCCGGCGCGCAGCGTCCTTGGTCGGGTCGTCCCAGGCTGTCACGGGGTTCGGAGTGGTCAGCAATGGGCGCGCCCGTGACCCCCGAGACATGCGACGGGCGCCCCGTCCGGGGCTCGTTCGTGCCGTGCTTAAAACGCCCGGG
>NW_001510211.1:0-4977 GCF_000149645.3 Aspergillus fischeri NRRL 181 | reverse complement strand
AAAATCATTAAATAGTTTAAATGTTGTTATTCGTAATAAAGATTTTGTTCCTGCTGTAAGAGATTGAAAAAATAGTATTTATCTTTATAACAAAAATGCATTAAGTTTAATACCTGGTTGCAAGCAGATTAGTAATGAAATTAATTAAAGGTTATTTTAATTCATACAATTGAAAAATTGAAAAACAATTAAGAAAAGAAAGATTACGTCGTAGATTAAGAAAATTATCTACAAACAGAATCTTTGTTAGTGATGGTGAATTTAAACATACTAATGATAAAGTAAATATTACATTATATGTATATAATAGACAAAAACTTAATTACTTATTAAAATTAAAAAAAAGATATACAAGATTGTTTAAAAGAGTTAAATTTGTAAGAAAATTACAGTTAATAAGAAATATAGGATTGAATATTTTAAAAAAACAACAAGAAAAAAGTAAAATATTAACAAATGTTTTACCTAATTATAGTTCAAAAATATCTATAATTCAAAATTTTTACTATAAAAAATTTATAGTAAAATCTTTTAGAAGATTAAAATACTATATGTTTTATAAACAATTACTTTATATCAATAAAGCTAAATTTGAAAATTCATATTTACAAGGTTTAATTAATTTAATAAGAAAAATATATAAAAAAAATGTAGAATTTAATATTATTAATTTAAAATACTTTTATTTTAATAGTGATATTTTTACACAACCATTAGTATTAAAATTAAGAAGAAAAAGAAAACTATTAAGATATCTTAAAGCTTTAGTAAGAAAAGCAAAAATTAAAAAAATTAAATTAAATGAAAGATCTAAATATTTCTTTGAATTAAATAATTTATTTACTGTAAATAATCTTGATACTACTAATAATTTACTTAATAATTTAATAGAGGAAAATAAAACAAGTTCAAAATATCTTAAAAAAATAGTATTAAATAATATTAAATATAAAAGAGTATCAGGTGTTAGAATAGAAGCTGCAGGTAGATTAACTAGACGTTATACTGCTTCAAGATCTCACATAAAGTTAGATATAAAGGTATTTAGTAAATGCCTATTCTTCTATTAAAGGTTATCCTTCATCTGTAATAAGAGGAAATTATAAACCTAATTTACAATATACTAAATTAAATTCTAAATCTCGTATTGGATCTTTTGGAGTTAAAGGTTGAGTAAGTGGTACTTAATTAACTTTTTTAATCATTCCTCCTCCTATAAAATAGTTAATAAAGATGATGAAATAGTCTGAACCATTTTGAGAAAAGTGGAAATAAAAGGAAAAACCTTTTATGATAACATAAATTGAACAGGCTAATTTGCGCAAGAGAGTACAAATTGAGTGCGCGGTTTGGCACCTCGATGTCGGCTTAGCTCATCCACATGAATGCAAAAATCATGAAGGGTTCGACTGTTCGTCGATTAAAGAGCTACATGAGCTGGGTTTAATACGTCGTGAGACAGTATGGTTTCTATCTTCTAGAGGGAATTAAAGTATAATAAAGATAGCCCCTTCGTACGAAAGGAGTTGGGTATATTGACCTATGGTTTACCTGTTGTTTATGCTATATATTATATATTATATACTATATAATATATCGTTTACTTATACTTAAGTAAATTGTTCACATAGGCATGGCAGGAAGGCTACGTCAGTTAAAGATAAGTGCTGAAAGCATTTAAGCGCGAAGCTTACTTTAGGATACTTTTAAACGTAGTAGAACACTACGAGTATAATTGTTATAACCCTTCGGATATAACGATTAATAGGCTTTAGTTGTATTAATTTTAATATTTTTAGACATAAAGTACTAATTATTAAAATACTAAATATTTCACATATCATATAAATTAAATTTAGCCTGGTTAGCATAAAAGTAATGCAACCGTTTTGTAATCGGTAGAAGCAAGTGCGATACTTGCACTGGGCTATTAAATAAAGACCCAATGGTCAAGTTTGGTTAAGACATAACATTTTCACTGTTAGTGCGGGAGTTCAATCTCCCTTGGGTTGAAAGAATTAGCTCAGTTGGTAGAGCTGTCGCTTTACACGCGAAAGGTCAGGTGTTCGAGTCACCTATTTCTTATCGAGTTATCTATTTCTTATTTATATGCGGGTTGATGTAATAGTAACATAGATGGCTCATGACCATAATATTTAGGTGCAACCCCTAAACCCGCAACCAAAGGCTATAGCTTAATAGGTAAAGCGGACCACTCATGATGGTTTGAGTAAATGTTCGAGTCATTTTAGTCTTAAATAATCCGAGTGCTGGAATTGGTAGACAGTCTTAACTTAAGCTTAAGTGACGCAAGTCGTAAACGTTCGAATCGTTTCTCGGATAGGGGTTATAGTTTAACTGGTAAAACGGCGATTTTGCATATCGTTATTTCAGGATCGAGTCCTGATTACTCCATTATTATATTTTTATAGTTACTCCATTATTATATTTTTATAGTTACTCCATTATTATATTTTTATAGTTACTTCATTATTATATTTTATAGCTTGAGAAGCTCAATTGGTAGAGCGGATCACTGAAGATGATTAGGTTATAAGTTCAAGTCTTATCTCGAGCATTAGATGGGTATGCTGAAATTTGGTAACCAGGTTCCGCTTAGGACGGAATAGTTTTAACTTTACAAGTTCAAGTCTTGTTACCCATATTATTTAATTAATACTTTATATTATATGTTGTCGACTAATCGGTAAGTCATAAATTTTTGGTATTTACTATTGGGTGTTCGAGTCGCCCCAACATAATTTTTATTTTATAAAAAAAAATTATATTTAATTTTTAATTAATTTAAATTATATTTTAAGAGCCAAAGTAGTTTAATGGTAGAACAATAATTTCATGAATTAAGAATGAGAATTCGATTTTCTCCTTTGGCTAATAGGAATAAATTTTCTATTTTTAAATATTTATAGTATATATATATATATTGTGTTTTTAAAACACTAATTTAATAATAATAATATGATAGTATTAAATAATAAATACTTTTCTAATAAAAAATTTATAGGGAATAATTTAATTGTTCATTATTCTACAGTTAAGCCTATAAAAATTTATGAAAATTCTTTATTAAGTAAGGTTAATGTTTTAAAAGAAAATAGTTTAATTGGTAGAAGAATAATTTTATGAATTAAGAATGAGAATTCGAGTTTATCTCCCGGCTAATTAATAACTATATAAATTTTATAAACATTAATGCTATTTGTTATCTTTAGTTTAAATTTAAATGACTAATTAATTACTAATTAAAACTTAATTATTAATTATTAATACTATTAGTTATGTTTAGTTTAAATTTAACTGTCGCTTTACACGTATAAAGTCGGGTGCTTGAGTCGCCTCTTTATATACAAAACAAAAAAATGTTGTTTATTTAAATTTAACTGTAATTACTATTGAAATCTTATCTATTAAATTAAAAAAAATAAACAATGTACTATCAATCAATCCAATTTAATCCTTTTCAACTAGTATCACCATGACCTTGACCAGTCTTTACTAGTATTTCATTATTTTTTAATAATTTATTTGTAGGTTTACAAAATATATTATCTAGTTTTATAAATAATAATTTATGATATTGTTATTTATTTTTAATTTTTATTTTTAGTATATTATTAGCAATACTTTTATTTATTTTAGTTATCCAAACACAAAAAGGTTATTCAGTTAAAATGAATAACTTACCAAAGAATGAAAATTCTAAAAAAAGAAAAAGAAAATCTGAAAATGGAAATTCTAGAAAAAAAGGAAAATCTGAAAATGGAGATTCTGGTTCTCCGGATAAAAATGAAAATAAACCTAAACCTAAAGTCTTTTTTCCTAAGGAAGATGAAGAAACTCAATCATATAAATATTATATGCAAAAGTATGATATATGTGTAAAAAAAAATGAACTTTGCCCTAGAGGTACCAGGAAAGAAGTAGAAGATAATTTTCATAATTTATACTCTGAATATAAAAAACATAAACCAACTAATCCTGATTTAGATTGAGAAAAACTTACAGAGGTTTATTATTCTACATGAGATAGGCAACCATTTGGTAATAGGAGATATGCTGACACTGAAAGAGGTTTTGAGCAGGCTTATGAGTATATGAAAAATAAGCCAAGATTAATAGAGATGGGACATAGTAAGGGAAAAATTCTAGAAGCTAGTGCTTTATGGAAAAAGGCTTTGGGTAATGTCGAATTTACAACTTTTAAGAAATATATAGAAATTCTTGATATTATAGTTAATAAAAGAGGTAGATAATTTTTTGTATAAAATTATTATAAAAAAATTTTTATTTATTTATATATGAAATAAGTATATTTTTCATATGTTTATCTCCCAGCTAATTAATTATTATATAAAATTTATATATATTAATACTATTTATTGTGTTTAGTTTAAATTTAACTGACTAACTAATTCAGAACATAATGTAATTTAATTAGTAATTAGTCATCTTTAGTTTAGATTTAAATTTAAATTTAACTGTAATTACTATTGAAATCTTATCTATTAAATTTAAAAAAATAAACAATGTACTATCAATCAATTCAATTTAATCCATTTCATTTAGTGTCACCATCATTATTTAGTAAAGGCTTATTATTTTATAATGATTTATTTGTAGGTTTACAAAATATATTATCTAGTTTTATAGATAGTAATTTATGATATTATTATTTATTTTTAATTTTTATTTTTAGTATATTATTAACAATACTTTTATTTATTTTAGTTATCCAAACACAAAAAGGTTATTCAGTTAAAATGAATAACTTACCAAAGAATGAAAATTCTAAAAAAAGAAAAAGAAAATCTGAAAATGGAGATTCTGGCTCTCCGAAGGAAAGTAAACCTAAATTATTTTTTCCTAAGGAAGATGAGGATACTAATTCTTATAGACATTATATGGTAAAGTATGATTCGTATGTTAGAGATGAAATTAGTTTCGACCCTATAGGTA
>NW_001510209.1:0-1732 GCF_000149645.3 Aspergillus fischeri NRRL 181 | reverse complement strand
TTAAAGAGAAAGGACAAAGGTGATAGGAGACTTTTAAAAGAAATATTTTATCTATCAATTTTTTTTAGTAGTGTTATATCAATCATTTTTTTTATACTAAAAAGGTTTTGATTAAATAAAAATTATATATTAAGCAACATATAATAATAAGAAAGCCATCATTAATGCGAATAATCCAGTAGCTTCAGCAAAAGCGAAACCTAAGATAGCATATGAGAATAATTGTCCTCTTAATGAAGGATTTCTAGCAACACCTAGTATTAATGCACCGAATACAACACCGATACCTACACCAGCACCAATTAAACCTGTTGTAGCCAATCCTGTTCCAATAATTTTAGCAGCTTGTAGCATTTTAGATTAAATATTTGTGTACAACCATTTAAGTAAGGTAACCTTAACTAATAAAGAATTATTTATAAACACTAAAACTTAAATATAATATATATAATCAAATGTGTGTAAGATTTAAATCTTATTGTATCTTATTATATTTTAATATGTTTTACAATAAATAGCTATAAATTAATTAATTAATTAATTTATTAAATTATTATCTTGTAAAATATCATGTTTAATAATATAATATATACCTTACATACAACTAATCAATTGATTGATTATATTTATAACTTCAGCACACTGATCTATTGAAGGTTCAGTTACTAATGCATGTTCTACGTCTATATTAGTTAAATTTTCATTTATTTGTTGAAGTAATTTTTTTAAATAATCTAAATTCTGACCAGTTTCATATAATTTATCTGCCACATCACTTATTTGATCTTTTTCAAAGTTAGTAGAGATTTCTTTTATTGATTTTTCACCAGTATTTTCATCAATATAACCTATAAATTTATCTTTAAATATAACTCGGGGTTTTTAGCTATATAATTTTCAGGTTCATATTGAGAAATGTCATTACCTAAAATTTTAACACTACCATTTACTGAATGTTTAAATGTTAATGTTAAAGTAGCCCCATTTGCATCACATCAATCTGATAAATGATCCAGTTTTTTATAAAAATATTCAGATTCTGCATTAATTTCTTTTTGAACTTTAAGTATTTCATTTTGTTTAACTTTAATTGTTGTAATTAATCCACTCATAGGGTCAGTTGCTGATTGTAAGGGTAAGCTTGCAAAAGCATGAGGTTTAGGTGGACTAGTTAAACATAATCCAATAATTTTAGCGGCTTGTAGCATTTTAACAGCTTGTAGCATTTTAACAGCTTGTGTCATTTTATATTAAATTTTTTTGTACAACCATTTAAGTAAGGTAACCTTAACTAATAAAGAATATTTATAAATACTAAAACTTAAATATAATATATATAATCAAATGTGTGTAAGATTTAAATCTTATTGTATCTTATTATATTTTAATGTGTTTTACAATAAATAGCTATAAATTAATTAATTAATTAATTTATTAAATTATTATATTGTAAAATATCACGTTTAATAATATAATATATACCTTACAACTAATCAATTGATTGATTATATTTATAACTTCAGCACACTGATCTATTGAAGGTTCAGTTACTAATGCATATTTTACGTTTATATTAGTTAAATATTTATTACAATCGCAAAGTAATAATTTTATAGCTTCGCTTTAATTGTTTAAATTATTCCACTCGGGTTAATTCCTGATTGTAAAGGTAAGCTTGCAAAAGCATGAGGTTTAGGTGGACTAGTTAAACATCATTCTAATGAACTATTAT
>NW_001510208.1:0-4911 GCF_000149645.3 Aspergillus fischeri NRRL 181 | reverse complement strand
TTAGAATTATTAAAATTTTTGAACAGGGGAACCGGCTTAATTATATTCTTTCTTAAAAATTTTACTTAATAAAAAAAAAAATTATGTATCATGCAATATAGGTATGCTATATACCATTAAATCTAAAATAAATTTTGAGTTTGATGATGGCTCTGATTGAACGCTGTCCAAGTACTTGACACATGCTAATCGAACGACTAATTAGTTTAATAAACTGAATAGTAGTGGTGTACAGGTGAGTAAAAGATAATTTGGCTACCTTAAAGTAAGGGGAAAAATCCCTTATAAAAAGAAAGGAAAATAAAAAGTCCGCTTTAAGATGTTAATCTTTATCTCGGAGAGTAGTAGGAAAGGTAATGACTTTTCTAGCTTAAATCCGTAGTCGTGACTGAGAGGTCGATCGACCACATTGGGTCTGAAAAAACCCCAATGCGTATTAGTACAGCAGTGAGGAATATTGGTCAATGGCCGAAAGGCTGAACCAGTAACTTGGAAGAATGTAAGTGTATTATAGTAATACAGTAACGATTAACTCGTATAAAATTCTAAATAGGATAATGATAATGACAATTTCCTATTTATAAGTCTTGACCAAATTACGTGCCAGCAGTCGCGGTAATACGTAGAAGACTAGTGTTAGTCATCTTTATTAGGTTTAAAGGGTACCTAGACGGTAAATTAAACTCTAAATGAGTACTTTTTTACTAGAGTTTTATGAGAGAAGGAAGAATTTCTGGAGTAGTGATGAAATACTTTGATACCAGAAGGACTGGTAACGGCGAAGGCATCCTTCTATGTAAAAACTGACGTTGAGGGACGAAGGCTTGGGTAGCAATAAGGATTAGATACCCTAGTAGTCCAAGCAGAAAATGATGAATGTCATAGGCTAGATAATATTTAGTCTATAAATGAAAGTGTAAGCATTCCACCTCAAGAGTAATATGGCAACATATAAACTGAAATCATTAGACCGTTTCTGAAACCAGTAGTGAAGTATGTTATTTAATTCGATGATCCGCGAAAAACCTTACCACAGTTTGAATAACATTAAATTGTTACAAGCGCTGCACGGCTGTCTTTAGTTAATGTCGTGAGATTTGGTTAACTCCTCTAATTAACGAAAACCCTCACTTTATTTGTATACATAAAGTGGTTCGCCGCTACATTGGACCAGATAATAGGGATTAAGACAAGTCATCATGGCCTAAATACTGTGGGCTATAGACGTGCCACATACGCCTTAACAAAGGGATGCGATATTGTGAAATGGAGCTAATCCCCAAAGTTGGATATAATATGGATTGTAGTCTGTAACTCGACTACATGAATAAGGAATTACTAGTAATCGTGAATCACCATCGTCACGGTGAATCTAATCTCAGCTAGGTACTAACCACTCGTCAGGCGCTGAAAGAAGTATGTGCAATAAGTTTGATTTGCCTATATGTTAATATATACAATTAGGTATATAAATATTTAGGTTTAATTTTCGTATGCATGACTTTGATTGGTGTTAAGTCGAAATATGGTTCGTGTAATGGAAATTGCACGGGATGAATAAAGTTTAACAAAAAAATTTTAAAATATAAAATATTATTATATTTTATATAATCTTTTTTAGGTATATTGGATTATATCCAACTGGTTCAAATCCAGAAAAAGACAAAAATATATATATTATAAGGAAGGGTCCGTTTGTTGGTTTACGGGTTGAGCTGTAAACTCAATGGCTATAGGCCATCGAAGGTTCGATTCCTTTTCTTCCTAATCATCCTAAAATCTCCTATCTTGATATTTTATATTTGTATAAAATTATGAAAGATTAAAAAATTTTTTTTATGAATAATATATTTTTATTAAACGATTATATTACTAATGGATTCAGGATAGAATTTGTTGATATGATTTATTTAATTTCTATTTTGTTTGGAGTATTAACTATTGTAAGTAGAAATCCTATCGTATCTGTATTATTTTTAATAGGTTTGTTTGTTAATATTGCTGGTTTATTAATATTAGTGGGATATAATTACATAGGATTATCTTATATTTTAGTGTATGTAGGAGCTGTATCAATTTTATTCTTATTCATATTAATGTTAATAAATATTAGAATATCTGAACTTTTAAGTGAAACTAATAATGATATACCTTTAGCTGTTTTAACAGTTTTACTTTTCTATTATATCGTAGGACAAGTATTACCTTCTAATTTAACAGATAATACAATTGTTTCTTATTTATCAAATTCATTTTCTGAAGTATATAATGTTCAATTAGATAATGAATTTTTTAATATAGTAGATTTAAAACAAGAAATAGCTTATGCAAGTAGTAAAGGTTGAGATAGTTCATTAGTAGAATTTACTCATATAACAGGAATAGGAAACATAATGTATACTAGTTATTCAATATGATTAATAATAAGTTCAGTAATATTATTATTAGGTATGGTAGGTGCAATAGTTATAACTATAAAACAAAGGTAATTACTATTGAAATCTTATCTATTGAATTTTCAAATCTAAAAGTGTTATATCAATCATATCAATCAAAAAGAAATTTTCAAAATCATCCCTTTCATTTAGTATCACCATCACCTTGACCATTATTTACTAGTATTTCATTATTTATTCTTACAACTGCTACAGTTTTATTTATGCACGGTTTCCAAGGTTTTAGTTATCTAGTACCTGTAGCTGTAATTAATGTAGCTTATGTTATGGGATTATGATTTAGAGATATAATATCTGAAGGAACATATTTAGGAAATCATACAAATGCAGTACAAAAAGGATTAAATTTAGGTGTAGGTTTATTCATTATTTCTGAAGTATTTTTCTTTTTAGCAATCTTCTGAGCATTTTTCCACAGTGCAATCTCACCTAGTATAGAATTAGGAGCACAATGACCACCATTAGGAATACAAGGTGTAAATCCTTTCGAATTACCATTATTAAATACAATAATCTTATTATCATCAGGTGTAACAATTACTTACGCTCATCATTCATTAATACAAGGTAATAGAAAAGGTGCATTATATGGTACAGTTGCTACAATTATATTAGCAATAATATTCACATTCTTCCAAGGTGTAGAATATACAGTATCATCATTCACTATTTCTGATAGTGTATATGGATCATGTTTCTACTTTGGAACAGGTTTCCACGGATTACACGTAATCATAGG
The DNA here is from genome assembly GCF_000149645.3 of Aspergillus fischeri NRRL 181. Lineage (NCBI taxonomy): Eukaryota > Fungi > Ascomycota > Eurotiomycetes > Eurotiales > Aspergillaceae > Aspergillus > Aspergillus fischeri. The sequence continues at coordinate 1,716 of NW_001510208.1, read as the reverse complement.
AACAGCATTCTTAGCTGTAGGTTTATGACGTTTAGCTGCATATCATTTAACAGATCATCATCATCTTGGTTATGAGTCAGGTATTTTATACTGACATTTTGTTGATGTTGTATGATTATTCTTATACATTTCTGTATATTATTGAGGTTATTAAATAAAAAAAAAGAAAATGATGGAAACAATTATGGATACAGTAATAAATATAAGTCTAGATAACTTTTATTATGTACTAACTTTAGTATATAAAAATCTCACATCAAGTATTGATACAATTATTGATCAAATACGAGATGAACTTGAAAATAGTCATTTAATGATGAATGGAATTAATGGTAGAACTAGGTTATATTATGAGAAATATCAAACTTTAAGGGGATACCTGAATACTTCAGTAACTATTAGTAATATGTTATTAGATTCTGATGTATATCATAATCATATAAATAGAAGAGTAATAGTGATACAAAGTGGTGAAATAAATCGCCTTGCTGAAGATTTAGTAAATAGAGGTTATTTAGAATATAGATAATGAAAATTTCATACTATATTTCATATTAAAAGAATATGAAAGAGATCTTAGTTCAATAGGTAGAACATGTGACTTTTAATCATTATAGTGCAGGTTCAAATCCTGTAGGTCTTATATAAATAAATTATACTAAAATATGAAAAAATTTTTAATAGGTATATTAAATGACTATAAGTTAACGGTAGACTGCTTATTACCAAATAAGATGTGCTGATTCGAATTCAGCTAGTCATAAGTGTAAAATATTATCTGAACTGGGTTAGTAATTAAAATTATAATGGCTATAAGTTAATGGTAGACTGTTCGTCTTCCACACGAAGAGTGTCGATTCGAATTCGACTAGCCGTAAAAAGGGTTAGTAACTTAATAGGTAAAGGGTTTTCTTGTCGAGAAAATAGATGCCGGATCGAGACCGGTCTAACCCGTAATTAAAGGAAAAGTTGCTATTGGTAGGGTAAGATATTTGCTAAATATTGTGTTTTTACACTTAGATGTTCGATTCATCTCTTTTCCGAAGAGCATAGTTTAATAGGTAAAACTGTAAGCTTCAACCTTATATTTCTTAGTTCAAATCTAAGTGCTCTTGAAAAAGATTTCTTTTGTTGGTTCTTTAACTTAACCGGTAAAGTGTGTTCTTGATAAGGATATGTTCAGTGTTCGAGTCACTGAAGAATCATCTAAAATAATTAAATTAATTATATTAAAATAAAACAAGTTTATTGTTTACAACAATAAATATCAAATTTTAGATTCTAAATAAATCTAAAGTAATTAAATAAGAGAGTTGGCTGAGTGGTTTAAGGCGGCTAGCTTGAGTCTAGCTAAAGGTAAAAACTTTCATATGTTCGAATCATATACTCTCTGGTATTACATATACATTACATGATTAAATTAAATAATTAATCCTTAATAGGGTTATAATTCTACAGGTTAGAGCCAGGTTGGTTAGGCGTCTCATTTGGGTTGAGGAGTAGTTATGTTCGAATCATAATAACCTGAAGTAAAAATTTAATTTATAAGTGTATCTAGCAATATAGGTAATATGAAAGATATATTTCTTGAAAAATCAAGGCAAGTATATAAAGAAATTATTATGGATAATTAGCTATATATTAAAGAATATCTAGTCAATCTAGTTTCTAAGAGAAATCAGATAATAAACGAAGTGAATTGAAATATCCTTAGTA
>NW_001510203.1:0-1814 GCF_000149645.3 Aspergillus fischeri NRRL 181 | reverse complement strand
TATAACCTATAATATACATATCTTATGTATACATATATATGTATATATTAAAAAGGTTAGGAGCTTGAGCAGAGGGTTCTGCGTTTCGATTGCAAATCAAAATAAAGGGATTCGAGTTCCCCGGGCTCCTTAGTATATAATAAATTTAATTATTAATTTATATTATACGGCTTTATCAAATTTATATATAATAAATATTATAATTTTGTTTTAATAGCTTTTAATTTAAACTGTGCGTTATTTTATTTTTATTTTTATAATAAAAATCCTTGGGGTTTTATCTTTATTTAAATTAACTATTTATTTTCTTAATCGTTATTGGACTAGCGTGTTTCTTATTCATTACTCATACTATATCATGAATATGATAAGTATGATTATCCATTTCTAATGTTCTTTTCTCACGATCTAATCTATAATTACTGTTATTTTCTATTAAATCTAATATATTTTTATCAAATTTATATAAATAAAGATCACTTGAATAAATATCAGTATAAACTGAAGCTAACATTGTTTTTAAAACAAATACTTTTGTTGTTGTTCCAAAACAATCATGAACGGAAAAGAATTGAGGATTAGTTTCTTTAAATGAAGAAGAAAATTTTTCATAAAGTAATTAATTCTTTTTTAACCATACCAGCATTATCAAGAATATCTATAATTTTACAACCTAACTCAGTTTTTAAACTATAATTAATTTCATTAAAGAGTTCAATATTTTCTTTACTCCATTTCTCTAAATATGAACTATAAGAAATTTTTTCTTTTTAACATACTCATATCTTAAATTATTAAAATATTTATTTATTAATTTATTACCATAATAATAGAAACACTTAAAAGATAATAGTATTTATCATTATCAGAGTCTTGAAAAGTATAAACTAAGATAAAATATAACAAACAAAGATTTTTAATAAAATCTTTATCAATATTACATAAAATATCTCTCATTAAGATTTGATATTAATTAGTAAATTTAGTTTTATTTACTATAAATAGATTATAATTATAAAATAGTAGGTAATATATATATAATATATATTTACTTTTAACTTATTAAAACATAGATAAAAAAATATATAATATAATAAATAATACTGCACGTTATAAATTATTTTATTAGTTTATATATATATTTTTTTTATGTAAATAAAATAAAATACAAAATGATAACATCATTAATTTCAATAATTGAAGGATTATTAGTAATAGTTCCTGCTTTATTATCTGTTGCTTTTGTAACTATAGCTGAAAGAAAAACTATGGCTAGTATGCAAAGAAGATTAGGTCCTAATGCAGTAGGTTACTATGGTTTATTACAAGCATTTGCTGATGCTTTAAAATTATTATTAAAAGAGTATGTAGCACCCACACAAGCTAATATTATTTTATTTTTCCTTGGACCTGTAATAACTTTAATATTCTCTTTATTAGGTTATCTTGTAGTTCCTTTTGGTTCAGGTTTATTTATATCTGACTATAGTTTAGGTTTATTATATGCATTAGCTGTTAGTTCTTTATCTACATATGGAATATTATTAGCTGGTTGATCTGCTAATTCTAAATATGCATTCTTAGGTTCATTAAGAAGTACAGCTCAATTAATTAGTTATGAATTAATTTTAAGTTCTGTTATATTATTAGTTTTATTATTAACAGGAAGTTTAAATATGATTACTATAATAGAATCACAAAGAGTAGTAAATTTCTTATTCCCATTATTTCCTTTATTTTTAGTATTCTTTATAGGTTCTATAGCAGAAACTAATAGAGCTCCTTTTGATTTAGCTGAGGCGGAATCAGAACTT
>NW_001510201.1:0-1721 GCF_000149645.3 Aspergillus fischeri NRRL 181 | reverse complement strand
GTTATATTTTATGAAAAGAAATATATGAAGATTTGTTAAAAAAATATCATTTAGACCCAATTAAAAGGATAGAGATGATTGAAAAAACTAGATTGATAAATAAAATTAATTAAAATATTAGGGAAAAAAAGTAAAGGTTTAACGTGCAAGTTTTGAAGCTCTTAGGACAGATGTAAAAGGATATAAGATCCAAAAGAGCAAATATTCTATAATGAATATACCTTATACTTAGTTAATGTTTAGTTATTACTACTTGCAACTCTTAAGTGTAACGTATATATAATTTGGTATATATTGTTATACTTATCAATTAATATATAATTGATAAAAGGAAAAGTTAGTATAAACATTAGCGATACTAGTGTTAACGGTCAATGAATTTTCATGTTTAAAGACCGTCGGTTATTTAAGTGACCGCTACAGACTGGTTCACTGGTAGGTGGCTGAAATGCTGCTTAATGTACAGTCGGTTCCTTCCATATTTTATATATGCACAAGCCCAGAATTATATAATTACTGGTACCTGGATTTAATAAATGAACATCAATATATTGATGATAAGTTAAATTTGAAGGAATGGATTCTTCGGACATCCTGAAGTTTATATCTTAATTATACCAGGATTTGGTATTATTAGTACAGTTATTGCAGCGGGATCTGGTAAAAATGTATTTGGTTACTTAGGTATGGTTTACGCTATGATGTCTATTGGTGTTTTAGGTTTCTTAGTTTGAAGTCATCACATGTATACAGTTGGTTTAGACGTTGATACAAGAGCTTACTTCACAGCTGCTACTTTAATTATTGCAGTACCTACTGGAATTAAAATATTCAGTTGATTAGCTACATGTTATGGTGGTTCATTACACTTAACACCTCCTATGTTATTTGCATTAGGATTTGTTGTATTATTCACCAATTGGTGGATTGAGTGGTGTTGTTTTAGCTAATGCATCACTTGATGTTGCTTTCCATGATACTTACTATGTTGTTGCTCATTTCCATTATGTTTTATCTATGGGTGCTGTGTTTGCATTATTTAGTGGTTGATACTTCTGAATACCTAAATTATTAGGTTTATCTTATGATCACTTCGCAGCTAAAGTACACTTCTGAATCTTATTTGTAGGTGTTAATTTAACATTCTTCCCACAACACTTCTTAGGTTTACAAGGTATGCCTAGAAGAATTAGTGATTATCCTGATGCTTTCTACGGTTGAAACTTATTAAGTAGTATAGGTTCTATTGTTAGTGTTGTAGCTACATGATATTTCTTAACAATTATTTACAAACAATTAACAGAAGGTAAAGCAGTTTCAAGATACCCTTGATTAACTCCACAATTATTTAGTGATACATTCCAAGTATTATTCACTAGAAATAATAGTTCATTAGAATGATGTTTAACTAGTCCACCTAAACCTCATGCTTTTGCAAGCTTACCTTTACAATCAGGAATTAACCCGAGTGGAATAATTTAAACAATTAAAGCGAAGCTATAAAATTATTACTTTGCGATTGTAATAAATATTTAACTAATATAAACGTAAAATATGCATTAGTAACTGAACCTTCAATAGATCAGTGTGCTGAAGTTATAAATATAATCAATCAATTGATTAGTTGTAAGGTATATATTATATTATTAAACGTGATATTTTACAATATAATAATTTAATAAATTAATTAATTAATTAATTTATAGCTATTTATTGTAAAA
>NW_001510200.1:0-1676 GCF_000149645.3 Aspergillus fischeri NRRL 181 | reverse complement strand
TAATAAAGATATATTAACTTGGAATAATACCTAAACCATATACAATACAAGGCATTAATACAACATAAGCTATTACAATAGGTAATAAAACAGTTCAACAAACTGACATTAATTGATCAAAACGTATTCTAGGGAAAGAAGCTCTAACTCAAATGAATACAAATATTAAGAAAGCTGTTTTAAAGGCTAAATTTAAAGGAGAAGATGATATATGAACAAATATATCATATAAAATAGTATTATTTACATTAAAAAATAAATTTAAAATATATATAATAAAATCTAAAGGAATAATACTTAAATAACCTCCTAAAAATAAAATACTATTTAAAACACAAATTAATACAATACTAGCATATTCAGCTAAGAAGAAGAATACAAAAATACTAGCTGAATGTTCTGTCATAAAACCACTAACAAGTTCTGATTCCGCCTCAGCTAAATCAAAAGGAGCTCTATTAGTTTCTGCTATAGAACCTATAAAGAATACTAAAAATAAAGGAAATAATGGGAATAAGAAATTTACTACTCTTTGTGATTCTATTATAGTAATCATATTTAAACTTCCTGTTAATAATAAAACTAATAATATAACAGAACTTAAAATTAATTCATAACTAATTAATTGAGCTGTACTTCTTAATGAACCTAAGAATGCATATTTAGAATTAGCAGATCAACCAGCTAATAATATTCCATATGTAGATAAAGAACTAACAGCTAATGCATATAATAAACCTAAACTATAGTCAGATATAAATAAACCTGAACCAAAAGGAACTACAAGATAACCTAATAAAGAGAATATTAAAGTTATTACAGGTCCAAGGAAAAATAAAATAATATTAGCTTGTGTGGGTGCTACATACTCTTTTTATAATAATTTTAAAGCATCAGCAAATGCTTGTAATAAACCATAGTAACCTACTGCATTAGGACCTAATCTTCTTTGCATACTAGCCATAGTTTTTCTTTCAGCTATAGTTACAAAAGCAACAGATAATAAAGCAGGAACTATTACTAATAATCCTTCAATTATTGAAATTAATGATGTTATCATTTTGTATTTTATTTTATTTACATAAAAAAAATATATATATAAACTAATAAAATAATTTATAACGTGCAGTATTATTTATTATATTATATATTTTTTTATCTATGTTTTAATAAGTTAAAAGTAAATATATATTATATATATATTACCTACTATTTTATAATTATAATCTATTTATAGTTAAATAAAACTAAATTTACTAATTAATATCAAATCTTAATGAGAGATATTTTATGTAATATTGATAAAGATTTTATTAAAAATCTTTGTTTGTTATATTTTATCTTAGTTTATACTTTTCAAGACTCTGATAATGATAAATACTATTATCTTTTAAGTGTTTCTATTATTATGGTAATAAATTAATAAATAAATATTTTAATAATTTAAGATATGAGTATGTTAAAAAGAAAAAATTTCTTATAGTTCATATTTAGAGAAATGGAGTAAAGAAAATATTGAACTCTTTAATGAAATTAATTATAGTTTAAAAACTGAGTTAGGTTGTAAAATTATAGATATTCTTGATAATGCTGGTATGGTTAAAAAAGAATTAATTACTTTATGAAAAATTTTCTTCTTCATTTAAAGAAACTAATCCTCAATTCTTTTCCGTTCA
>NW_001510189.1:0-2120 GCF_000149645.3 Aspergillus fischeri NRRL 181 | reverse complement strand
TGAATGATGATACTGTATAAAGAAATTTTGTAGCTACAAAATCACCTATAGCACATAAATATATGAATCATGGTACTTTATAGAAATTAATTTGAACTATTACACCTGCGTTTATATTAATATTAATCGCATTCCCTTCATTCAAATTATTATATTTAATGGATGAAGTTATGGATCCTTCATTAGTTGTTTATGCTGAAGGTCATCAATGATATTGAAGTTACCAATATCCTGATTTTACAAATGAAGATAACGAATTTATTGAGTTTGATTCTTACATAGTTCCAGAAAGTGACTTAGAAGATGGTCAATTTAGAATGTTAGAAGTTGATAATAGAGTAATTATACCAGAGTTAACTCATACAAGATTTGTAATTTCAGCTGCTGATGTTATACATTCTTATGCTTGTCCATCTTTAGGTATTAAAGCAGATGCATACCCTGGTAGATTAAACCAGGCATCTGTTTATGTAAATCGTCCAGGAACATTCTTTGGACAATGTTCAGAAATCTGTGGTATTTTACATAGTTCTATGCCTATTGCAATTCAATCAGTGTCTATTAAAGATTTCTTATTATGATTAAGAGATCAAATGGAAGGTTAGTTCTGGTTGTATTTGCAATAGTATTTATAAATAATTCTTTATTAGTTAAGGTTACCTTACTTAAATGGTTGTACACAAATATAAATAATATATTACAGTGCTAGTCAGTAAAAATATATGAAATGAAAATTTATCATTTACTACTAAGATTAAAATGATAATGATAACAAGAATAATATTAATACAAAATTACTTAATAATTAATAATCATAAGATTTTTTCTATTATTATAATATCTCGGGTATTTTATGCATTATTATTTTTATTATTAAAATTTATCTCTTATAATAATTTAGGTTGTGAAACTTATTTATATTTTTTCTTAATGAATTATATTGAAAATTAATTAATTATAAATAGCTGACCACCTAAACCTAATTCAGCTAGTTTTGTACCAAAAATACCGTTATGAGGTTCACCAGGTTCAGGTGGACCTCCTGGTCCACCTGGTCCACCTTCTGATTTTCATACATATTTAGCTATTAGTAGTGATTATTATCAACGTGATGGTGAGGGTGTTAGAAAGGTGGATATAGAGAGTGTATTTGATAAATATTTTTCTAGATTATATGGTAGAAAAGACTACACAGGATTAGGTCTTAAGGGTAGTGTTTATTATAAACCTGGGGTATAAATTTGAACGGGCTGAAATTTTGTTAAATGGAGGTAAAATAGATATCTATGACGAACATACTTTCTGTAGATATGTTTTAGCTCATAACTATTTAGTAAATTTACAAACAAACCCAGAGGGTTATGTACGTAAATGTATACAAACTAATGCAGCATATGAGAAAAGTCTAAAGGAAGCTTTGAAAAAAGAAAAAGATCCTTTGAATAGAATTAGAATACCTAATTTACTAGAGGATCGTAGAGTTACAATTAGAATATGTAATTTACTAAGCCATAGGTAGTAAATGAATAAAAAAATTTTCTAAATTTCATATTATATAATAATAATAATTTGTATTAATTACAAATTATTCTATAATAATAATAATTTGTATTAATTACAAATTAAAGGCGTGTTAATTCAATGGTAGAATCTCGTGCTACGGACACGATAATATAAGTTCAAATCTTATACACGTTTATATCTTAGTTTTTGTAAAAAAACTAATAAGGTATATTGCAATGTAAGGTATATTGCAAATATAACAAGGTAGTTATACTTTGTAATGGTTTAGACTTATATAAGGTTTAGATCATATAAGCTATAGTATAGATAAATCAAAATAAAAATTATTATACAATGAATTTTTCAATCTTTTTATTCTTAATAGGGATATTAGGTTTTGTGTTAAATAGAAAAAACATCATACTAATGTTAATTTCAATAGAAATTATGTTATTATCTATAACATTTTTAATATTAATAAGTTCACTTAGTTTTGATGATATATTAGGACAAACATTTGCTATATATATTATAACAATAGCAGGAGCAGAATCTGCAATAGGTTTAGGAATTTTAGTGGCATATTATAGATTAAGAGGAAAGTATATCATACAATA
>NW_001510188.1:0-1882 GCF_000149645.3 Aspergillus fischeri NRRL 181 | reverse complement strand
CATTATTTATGTTATTATCTATAATAGCTATGTCTTCTATAATGGGTACAACAGATTTTGATGCTTTATCAAAAGCAAATTTTAGCTATGTAACTCAATTATTTTATTTTATGGGATATTTATAGCTTTTGCTGTAAAAACACCAGTAATTTTTTTAAATACTTGATTATTAAAAGCTCACGTTGAATCACCATTATCAGGAAGTATTATTTTAGCAGGTATAGTTTTAAAATTAAGTTTATATGGTATATTTAGATTAATGTTACCTTTATTACCTAAAGCTTCTTTAAATTATACATATATAATTTACGTAATAGGTGTAATAACAATTATATATGCTAGTTTTAGTACATTAAGAACAATAGATATTAAAGAACTTATTGCATATTCATCTGTATCTCATGCAGCTGTTTACTTAATAGGTGCATTTAGTAATACAATACAAGGTATTGAAGGTTCAATACTTTTAGGTTTAGCTCATGGTTTTGTTTCATCAGGATTATTTATTTGTGCAGGAGGAGTTTTATATGACAGATCATCTACTAGATTAATAACATATTATAGAGGTATGGCTCAAGTTATGCCTATATTCTCTGTATTATTCTTCATATTAGGTTTAGGTAATAGTGGTACTCCTTTAACTCTAAATTTCTTAGGTGAATTTATGTCATTATATGGAGTATTTGAAAGAATGCCTATATTAGGTGTTTTAGCTAGTACTTCAATAGTATTCTCAGCTGCTTATACAATATTTATGTATAATAGAATAGTTTTTGGTGGTTCATACTCTATTTATTTTGTAGAAAATATAGGTGATGTAACTAGAAGAGAATTTATTATGTTATTAGTATTTGTTATACTAACAGTATTGTTTGGTATTTATCCAGCACCAATATTAGATGGATTACATTATTCAGTTTCTTCTTTAATATATAGTATAAACTAATTTTATACTTTTTTATTAAATTTAAACAAAAATAATTATATATATAAACATATATATATATAATTCTTATTAGCTCAATGGTAGAGCAGAATACTTCTAATATTTTGATCCAAGTTCGAGTCTTGGATAAGAATATATATATTTATATATTAGCCCTTATAGCTCAACGGTAGAGCGGAATACTGTTAATATTTTGATAGATGTTCGATTCATCTTAAGGGCTTAAATCTAGATATTAATATCTTTATATTTGTTTTTAAACTAGGACGCATTACCTTAAAATCTAAAAAGTCAAGGTATAAAAAAAGAAATTACCTATAATATAAATAAAAATAAATATGCCACAATTAGTACCTTTCTTTTTTGTAAATCAAGTAGTATTTGCTTTTGTAGTATTAACAGTATTAATATACACATTTACTAAATACATATTACCTAAATTTGTACGTATTTTTATTTCACGTATTTATATAAATAAATTATAGTGGAATATAACATACTAATAAAAACTTATTATTTCAAGGAAGGTGAGAATAGATAAATTTACCTGTTTAAATAATAAAATATATTAATTCTTTTATAGCTTTATACTAATACAATAGTAAATAAATTATATTCATAACCTTATCCATTAAATATAATAATTTAATGCAATTAATATACAAGTGAAATAATATATATATTTATATATATATAAATTAGACATGTATATAGTTTCGTATAAATAAATTATATATATATATATACAAAAATATATAATTTAATAGAAAAAAATTAATAATAATTTTTTAATAAATCAATTTTTTAAATATATAATTAACATAGAATAGTTATGCGTCATTTAGATTTTGTCTTAAGTCCTTTAGACCAATTCGAAGTTAGAGATTTATTTTCTCTAAATGCCAATTTATTTGGTAACATTCATTTATCATTAAC
>NW_001510187.1:0-1695 GCF_000149645.3 Aspergillus fischeri NRRL 181 | reverse complement strand
GGTTTAATTGGTGCTGGTGTAGGTATCGGTGTTGTATTCCGGTGCATTAATACTAGGTGTTGCTAGAAATCCTTCATTAAGAGGACAATTATTCTCATATGCTATCTTAGGTTTCGCTTTTGCTGAAGCTACTGGATTATTCGCATTAATGATGGCTTTCTTATTATTATATGTTGCTTAATATATAATTTTTATTTAATCAAAACCTTTTTAGTATAAAAAAAATGATTGATATAACACTACTAAAAAAAATTGATAGATAAAATATTTCTTTTAAAAGTCTCCTATCACCTTTGTCCTTTCTCTTTAAGGGTAAGGACTAGTTTTACATAATCCAAATTTAGAGGTAAAACCTTATTGTTATCAATAAAAATCGTCATTACTAACATTTAACATATAGAGTATTATAATTCCTTTTCCTTAGTTTTATATCAATATAAAACATCTAGATAACAATAGGATGAAAAAAGGAAATACACCTAAAAGGTGTATTTAAGTGTCAATATAGTAATAAAATTATTTAAAATTTTATTATTTATTACACCCTTATGAATTTTTACCAGTAATGACGTTTAATATATTTATATTAATTAATATTTTATTTAGTAGAAAAAAGAATTATTTTCATATTTATATTCTTTTGTTTTTAATTTTTTTTTTCATATTATATGTGTATTTATATTTGCAAAAAAATATATATATATTTTTTATTATACTTTTAAAAATTAGTAATTTATTTTAAATAATTATATGTTGATTTAATAACAGTAGTTCTCAATTAATTAAGCAAAAACAAATATGTTTGTATATCATGACAACAACAACTTTTTTCTTATTTTTAATACCAGTACTAGCAATAATTTTGTTAGCGGTTAATTTAATTCTTTCTCCTCATAACCCATATCAAGAAAAAGATAGTGCTTTTGAATGTGGTTTCCATTCTTTCTTAGGACAGAATAGAACACAGTTCAGTATATCTTTCTTTATATTTGCTCTATTATTTTTATTATTTGATTTAGAAATATTATTAGTTTACCCTTATGTGGTAAGTGCATATACAAATGGTGTATATGGTTTAGTAATAATGTTAGTATTTTTCCTTGTATTAACTTTAGGTTTTGCCTTTGAGTTAGGTAAAAATGCTTTAAAAATTGAAAGTAGACAAGTATTTAACTTTAATTATAAATCTTGAAATGGTTATTCTTTAATTTATAGTTAAATAGATAAAACTTAATTAAATTGATCTAGTTTTCATGGTAATTACCATGGTTTAAGATTATGGACTAGTAATAAAAATAAATGAATAAATAATATAGATATAAAAATGCTTTTAGATATATTAAAAGGACATTTACTATTAGATGCTCCAACTCCTTGAGGAATATTCTTCCAAGATAGTGCATCACCTCAAATGGAAGGAATAGAAGAATTACATAATAATATTATGTTTTATTTAGCTATTATTTTATTCACAGTTACATGAATGATGATAACTGTAATAAGAAATTTTGTAGCTACAAAATCACCTATAGCACATAAATATATGAATCATGGTACTTTAATAGAATTAATTTGAACTATTACACCTGCGTTTATATTAATATTAATCGCATTCCCTTCATTCAAATTATTATATTTAATGGATGAAGTTATGGATCCTTCATTAGTTGTTTATGCTGAAGGTCATCAATGATA
>NW_001510180.1:0-3415 GCF_000149645.3 Aspergillus fischeri NRRL 181 | reverse complement strand
AGCTCTGGACGTCCTGATGGATCTGCTTTGCAGTGGCCTGGGGTAATCGATGGGCCTTCCCCCGGAGATGGCTTTCTACCTCAGCTAGCCACACCCCATGGCGGCAGGACCGGCAGATAATGACTGGTGGCTGGGAAAGCTTAATAAATAACTGCTGTTCCATTCTTAATGGCTCATTTGGATGAATATAATACTATTTAACTGATTATCTGAATGATGATGGGATTCAGCCCCTGAATGTTTGATTTGTGGGCATTGCTTTTTCTATCCGCAGGAACTCAAACCACACCAACTCCTGGGGGTCAAATATGCCCTCACCATGTCTGCAAATCATTGATTTTGATACTGAAATTTGGCTGGATTACTTGGAACTAGTATATCAGTGAGCTGGCTAAATTTAAACTGCCTCCAACCTCCCCTGGAGCCATGGTGGTGGTCATGGGCAGTGCTTTCCAGATTCTCACTGTTTGGCGGCAACTCAAACCACATCAAAATTCCATACATTAACCACACCCTTACTACAGCTGCAAATCATCGAATTCCCAATTGAAATTTGGTCAGATTATGTGAAACCAGCTAACCAGTAACCTGCCAAAATTTGAAATGCATACGACTCTATCTGGCGCGACGATTGTACCCCAGACGGTTTCGTTGGTCCCTACCCCCATACCCCGGCCGCTAAACCGCTCTGGGCTAAACCCTAGCTTGGTGTCAAGTACAGTCGCCGCCCCCTGTGGGATAGAATGAGATAGTAATATAGGCAGTGGCTTATCGAATGCTTGAGGTATTAGGATGGCACTACTATCATGCTGAATATCATGCCATTGAGACCTTTATATATATATATATATACTGTATTAAAATAAATACTTCCCTCTATCCCTAGGGCCTAATCATAATCCATCTCCACCATGATACACTGCTGCTTTGGCTGCCCTACCCTAAGGTCATCCTGCGCCGGCCGTTTACGGGGCCCTAGGTAGGTCTCAAACCCCAGGAACCCATGCCATTCGCGACTAATGGCCCGGTATTGGCGCCGTCGTGCCTCTACATGGCCTGGTGCCTCCTGTAGCCCCCGCGCATATACAGTGCCTGCAATCCAGGACCCATGGCTAGCCTGCTCATTAAAGGCTGCATCATCTGCCCCATAGTCCCGCTTAAACCCCCCACATTTCAGGTGTACGCGGGAGATGGCAATAGCTGCGTGCCGGTAGGACAGGATATTCATCTTGGTCTGTAGATGGGTCCGTGCCTCGCGCTGGAGGACCTTGCGCAGCTGGCTGCTATCCCAGCTCCCCTCCCCCACCGGCCATAGGAAGGCAGAGGCCGGGCCCTTCTGCCCATAGACCAGCTTCTGCAGGGCCTGGCAGAAGGGCAGGATAAGCCATAGGTAGTAGACTACTAGCTCGCTAACGGCCTTTGGCAGATACCGGTGGATGATCTTGGTGGTGTTATTAATAGAATACCCCTTATGGTAGGTGGTGACGGTGCTCACGAGCCCGTGCTCAATAAATATATTGCGGTGGCGGCCATGGAGGGTATTGCTATGGCGCAGGCTGAGTAGCTCTGTGGCCCGGGCTGGCTGCCCCCCAGTCATATGGACTAGCAGAAGCAGGCGCTCTAGGAATACTTTTACCTGCTGTAGGTACTGGTCTACTGCCCCTGCCTGCCAGAGCACCTGGTCCTGCTGGCCAATCTGGTGTAGCTGCAGGAACTCCTCCCGGAGCCAGTCAGTCCCTAGCACACGATCAAGCAGCCACCGTTCCCCTGTGGTAGGCAGGGCAGCCCGGGTCCGCTGGTCCTGCAGGAAGTTCCAGCCCCGCTGGTTCTTCGTGGGGTCATCCTGCAGCTTATGTAGGGCTAGCTGGGGCACTATCTCCTCCCTTATCTCCTCCTCATGGAGGAGGAAGAGCCGTGCCAGGTCTGCCTGGGCTAGTTGCACCTGGCCGGCAATGAACTGGCGTAGCCCCCGCATGCTGAGCCGCAGGTCTTTATAGCTGAGGGTCTGCTCATCATCACTCCAGTAGATATAGCCTAGGCTGGTGGTGCTATTCTGGATCTTCTTCCCGTAGGTGCGCAGCCGTGTGATCCAGCCAAAGGGGGCACGTACCCCATACAGCAGGAAGCGCTCGCGCATCTCATCCAGGGCATCTGCAGGGTGGCTGACCGCACCGGCCCTAGTTAGGTGGACTGCCTGCAGGGCCACCAGCATCTGGGCCATCTTGACCAGTCCGGAGAGGTAACTGGTATAGCTGTAGGGCTCCCGGAAGGTCTGGCGTGCGGGGTCCACCCCTAGCACTGCAAGGAAGGCCACCAGGGTGCTTTCAAAGAGATCCCCCTTCAGGGTATGGTCCAGGAGGGCAATAGAGAGGGTGAGACAGGCCTGGTCCAGCTGGTTCTGTGCCTTTTCCTCTGGGGGGGATAGTGATGGGGGCGCTGGTAGTGCTGGGGGCCCTAGGGGTTCGGCTGGTCCCCGGGGCGCTGGGGGTGCTGGGGGTGCTGGGGGTGCTAGCAGTGGTGCCCCTGATGCCCCGGATTCCTGCGGGATTTGTGATGCCTCTAATGCTAGTTGGGTCTCTGGCCCCTTGGCGCGCAGGGCTAGGAACTGCTGGCCATACTCCTCCATCTGGTCCAGCGCGGCCAGCTGGGTGGTGTTCAGCTGGTGGCGCAGCTGGATGGGCTGGTCGGGTCTGGTGCTGCGGTAGGCGAAGCAGACCAGCCGCTGCCAGACCTGGCAGTACTGGCGATAGGTCTTCGGCCGGAGGTGGATCTGGATGGGCCGGTTCCAGACCCCGGGCTCGCGAAAGAAGGTATTGATCTGGACCTGGTCAAATTCATTGATCTGGCCGCTCCGGATGGTCTGGTAGGCCTGCCAGATCAGCCGCTCGACACTAGCACTGAATAGGGCAAGCAGGGGCTCCTGCACTGGGTCCGCTGGGCATCCGAGCAGGGCCACTGCAGTTAGATCCTGCCCGCGTAGGTACTCTGGCCAGCGGGTCAGCTCCAGCCAGGGAGAGACCTCAGTTGGGTGGCCTTCTAGGCTAGGGACCTGGCCATTTACTAGCGTAGCTGCCGCCTCCGCCTCCCGCAGGGCCTGGTCTATATGAGCGCGGATGCGCTCAGCAGGGGTCTGGGGGGCGGCTAGCAGGGCCTGCTGGCTTGGCTGGGCAGCGCAGGTCACCTCAAAGAAATGGCTCCCTGGCCCAGCACGGTAGAACCGCTGGCAGCTAACCACACGATCTGCCAGGCGGGCCTGGGCCCGGGCCTGGGCCCGAGCTGCTGAAAGTTTACCCTGGCCCCAGTATCCATCCTGGTCCTTATGTTTCCGGGCACGGTGGTCCTGAAGCCCGGCCAGGGCCCGGCAGATGTAGGGGCAGTGGGGGCACCCGCGCCCCTGGTACACTGGCAGGCCTGG
>NW_001510178.1:0-1684 GCF_000149645.3 Aspergillus fischeri NRRL 181 | reverse complement strand
TAGTTCAATAGGTAGAACATGTGACTTTTAATCATTATAGTGCAGGTTCAAATCCTGTAGGTCTTATATAAATAAATTATACTAAAATATGAAAAAATTTTTAATAGGTATATTAAATGACTATAAGTTAACGGTAGACTGCTTATTTACCAAATAAGATGTGCTGATTCGAATTCAGCTAGTCATAAGTGTAAAATATTATCTGAACTGGTTAGTAATTAAAATTATAATGGCTATAAGTTAATGGTAGACTGTTCGTCTTCCACACGAAGAGTGTCGATTCGAATTCGACTAGCCGTAAAAAGGGTTAGTAACTTAATAGGTAAAGGGTTTTCTTGTCGAGAAAATAGATGCCGGATCGAGACCGGTCTAACCCGTAATTAAAGGAAAAGTTGCTATTGGTAGGGTAAGATATTTGCTAAATATTGTGTTTTTACACTTAGATGTTCGATTCATCTCTTTTCCGAAGAGCATAGTTTAATAGGTAAAACTGTAAGCTTCAACCTTATATTTCTTAGTTCAAATCTAAGTGCTCTTGAAAAAGATTTCTTTTGTTGGTTCTTTAACTTAACCGGTAAAGTGTGTTCTTGATAAGGATATGTTCAGTGTTCGAGTCACTGAAGAATCATCTAAAATAATTAAATTAATTATATTAAAATAAAACAAGTTTATTGTTTACAACAATAAATATCAAATTTTAGATTCTAAATAAATCTAAAGTAATTAAATAAGAGAGTTGGCTGAGTGGTTTAAGGCGGCTAGCTTGAGTCTAGCTAAAGGTAAAAACTTTCATATGTTCGAATCATATACTCTCTGGTATTACATATACATTACATGATTAAATTAAATAATTAATCCTTAATAGGGTTATATTTCTACAGGTTAGAGCCAGGTTGGTTAGGCGTCTCATTTGGGTTGAGGAGTAGTTATGTTCGAATCATAATAACCTGAAGTAAAAATTTAATTTATAAGTGTATCTAGCAATATAGGTAATATGAAAGATATATTTCTTGAAAAATCAAGGCAAGTATATAAAGAAATTATTATGGATAATTAGCTATATATTAAAGAATATCTAGTCAATCTAGTTTCTAAGAGAAATCAGATAATAAACGAAGTGAATTGAAATATCTTAGTAACTTTAGGAAAAGAAATCAAACGAGATTGTTATTTGGTGTCAACTAAATAACAAAAGCCTAATAACAAAACTTGTTAAAAGTAAAATGGATTAAAATCTGTTTGAATATAGGGGAACCTTCCTCTAAGGCTAAAAATGATATATAAGCGATAGTGAAAAGTACCGTGAGGTAAAATTTGAAATAGTAATTTTATAAGCAGCTCGAGTGAAATTTAAATAAATAATAAGAGCGTACCTTTTGCATAATGGGTCAGCAAGTTAATTTTAGATGCAAGCAATGATTTTATGCGCTTTTCGCATAAAACTAGCTTAGATAAACCAATTATGAAAAAATGAATAAGTATCTAGAATTAGACCCGAAGGCTAGTGATCTTACCATGGTCAGGGTTATAAAAGCCCGAACGGGTTATCGTTGTATAGATATCCGAAGAATTGTGGTAAGTTAGTGAAAGACAAAACTGACTAGTATAGCTGGTTTTCCGCGAAACCTATATGAGTAGGTAATTTAATTAACATCTTAGCAGGTACAGAACTGTGATCTCGGAC
>NW_001510162.1:0-1955 GCF_000149645.3 Aspergillus fischeri NRRL 181 | reverse complement strand
AAGTATCAACCACTAAATAATGCAAACACAGCACCCATAGATAAAACATAATGGAAATGAGCAACAACATAGTAAGTATCATGGAAAGCAACATCAAGTGATGCATTAGCTAAAACAACACCACTCAATCCACCAATTGTGAATAATACAACAAATCCTAATGCAAATAACATAGGAGGTGTTAAGTGTAATGAACCACCATAACATGTAGCTAATCAACTGAATATTTTAATTCCAGTAGGTACTGCAATAATTAAAGTAGCAGCTGTGAAGTAAGCTCTTGTATCAACGTCTAAACCAACTGTATACATGTGATGACTTCAAACTAAGAAACCTAAAACACCAATAGACATCATAGCGTAAACCATACCTAAGTAACCAAATACATTTTTACCAGATCCCGCTGCAATAACTGTACTAATAATACCAAATCCTGGTATAATTAAGATATAAACTTCAGGATGTCCGAAGAATCCATTCCTTCAAATTTAACTTATCATCAATATATTGATGTTCATTTATTAAATCCAGGTACCAGTAATTATATAATTCTGGGCTTGTGCATATATAAAATATGGAAGGAACCGACTGTACATTAAGCAGCATTTCAGCCACCTACCAGTGAACCAGTCTGTAGCGGTCACTTAAATAACCGACGGTCTTTAAACATGAAAATTCATTGACCGTTAACACTAGTATCGCTAATGTTTATACTAACTTTTCCTTTTATCAATTATATATTAATTGATAAGTATAACAATATATACCAAATTATATATACGTTACACTTAAGAGTTGCAAGTAGTAATAACTAAACATTAACTAAGTATAAGGTATATTCATTATAGAATATTTGCTCTTTTGGATCTTATATCCTTTTACATCTGTCCTAAGAGCTTCAAAACTTGCACGTTTAACCTTTACTTTTTTTTCCCTAATATTTTAATTAATTTTATTTATCAATCTAGTTTTTTCATCATCTCTATCCTTTTAATTGGGTCTAAATGATATTTTTTTAACAAATCTTCATATATTTCTTTTCATAAAATATAACTAGTAGATTTTTTAGTTAATAATGTATAAGTATCAAAATAGGGAAATATATTTTTACAATTTTTTAATCCTCCTATTCTAAATTCATTTACATTATCCACACTATGTTTTGAGACTATCCCTCCATTAAATAAAGTACAAAGATGTTGTAATACTTCAATATTTTCCTCTCATTTTTGAGCAATATTAAAATTAAAACTAAATCCTTTGTCTTTACCTATAGAACAAGTAAAACAGCCTTCCCCGTCAGTAAAACCTGCTAATCAACTATTATTTAAACTAGGTAAAATAAAATTATGTTTTAATTCAACAGGATCTAATTTTATTCTACCTTTACCTACTCAAATATTAAATCCTTTAACAAAATTTTCAAATTTTATCTTTCTACTTGGTAATATAAGATTACCATTAAACAAATGAATAAGTATTTCTATTTCTTTTTTGTTTTGTGTAACATATCTACTAGTTAATTTAGATTGTTGAATTACTTTACCAAAACCTAAAGTTTCTTTTATAAATTCTAATATTTGAATATCTATAGTTCTTTGTGTAATAACAAAACAAAGATCACCTCTATTATTTACTATAAATGACCCCTCACCTTCTGTGAATCCTATAAATCAAGTCAAGAATTTTTCTGAAGGTAAAGTATTATTAGGTAAATAATTAGAAAATTTTATATAAAAATTTGAAAAATCAAATTTATTAATGAAAGTACTATAATTAAATTTAAAACTTAAATTTGATTTATTAATCTTTACTATTGAAGCTAGAATTGTTAATATTAAACAATTAATTAAAATATCTCTTGAGAAAAGATGTTGGAATAAAATAGGATCACCACCTCCAGCTACTTCGAAGAATGAAAGTGTAAAGTTTCTATCAGTTAAAACCATAGTAAT
>NW_001510157.1:0-1825 GCF_000149645.3 Aspergillus fischeri NRRL 181 | reverse complement strand
GCGCACATATGGATTAAAGGTCCATTATAATCATACGGCCCCCGGCCATGTGACATGGATGGGGGAGGACCAACTGTTATACCAGCAGATGGCATTCACCATGGGGGATTTTCGGGGGTTCATCCATGGGTTAGTCACGGCGGCGCGGGAGATACTAGGCCAGTTATGCATGCAGGACCATGCGCAGATGCCCCCCATTCCATGGACGGCATTATATGACGATCCCAGCCAGAGCCAGGCTGGGTGGAACTTTTTGCACGACGCACGGACCCAGTGGCCGGTGGATGGGACCCACTGGATGATCGACCGGCTGCGGGCCGAGCCGGCCATGCAGCGGCATTTCCTGCGGGGGGGCCGATTCCACCCTGGTGCCATCCAGCAGTATTGGCAGCGCGTGGCCCAGTTTAAGGAGAAATTAGCCGTTATGGTGCATGTGACAGCAGGGCAGCCGGCCCGGGCCCCAGAGCTATTAAGCATTCAGCATTGCAACACTGCGAATAGTCAACAGCGGAATATATATATTGAGGATGGCATGGTGACGTTTGTGACGGCATATCATAAGGGGTTCCATGCTAGTAATGATGTGAAGATCATCCATCGATATGTGCCGCGGGAGGTCGGGGAGTTGGTGGTATGGTATATCTGGCTGGTGATGCCATTTGTCGACCAGTTGGCTGCATGGCAGGCCGCGCAGGTCCCGCAGGGGAGCCAGGCCGCGCAGGGTAACCAGACCGCGCAGGGAAGCCGGGCTACACAGGGAAGCCAGGCCGCGCAGGGTAGCCAGACTGCGCAGGGAAGCCAGACCGCGCAGGGAAGCCAGGCCACGCAGGGAAGCCGGGCTACACAGGGGAGCCAGACCGCGCAGGGGAGCCAGACCGCGCAGGGAAGCCAGGCCGCGCAGGGAGCCATGGAGCACAAGCAGCCAGACCACGCAGGGAGCCAGGCCGCGCAGGAAGCCAGACCGCGCGGTGGAGCCAGGCCGCGCAGGGGAGCCATGGAGCACAAGGCAGCCAGGCCGCACAGGGGAGCCAGGCCGCGCAGGGAAGCCGGGCCGCGCAGGGAAGCCATGGAGCACAAGGCAGCCAGGCATGGTTATGGGGCCCCGACCCCAGTACCGGCCGCGAATGGTCGTCCGAGCGGTTCCGGGAGGCGTTGAAACGGGAAACCCGCACCCAGCTAGGCACCGCCATCCATATTGCCGCATACCGGGACATCGCCATTGGAATCAGCCGCCGATTTTTGCGGCCATCCACCGCGTTCCCACATAATATCCAGGAGGCCGAGCCGGCCCCAGCAGCCATGGATGCCGATGCGGAGGAGGGCATGGATATTGAGCAGTGGATGGGCCATATTGCTGATTTACAGGCCGCCCATTCATCACACGTTGCTGGCATGGTGTATGGCCGGGGCATCCAGGAACAGGCTGGCAGCACCGCCCACCGGCGGGAGATGTTCCGGTTATCCAGCACCGATTGGCACCAGTTTTTAGGGTTTGGGGCCCCCACGCCATCCATACTAGGGAAGCGCAAGCGGGCCCCATGGGAGGATGAGGCGGAGATCAGTTGGATAGAACGCCGCCACCAGTTGGCCACCATGGATCTCGAGGCAGCCGCGCAGCGCATGACCGGGCGGCCCGACATGCAGTTCCGGGGGGTCCAGGACCCGGCCATGCGGGCCATCCAGCGGGGAGAGAGCCCCGTGGTCGCAGTGATGCCCACTGGCGGGGGGAAGAGCATGCTGTTCATGGTGCCCGCGTTCGCCGCCCCTGGGGGCACCACCATTGTTGTGGTGCCGCTGGTCGCATTACGAGCTGATAGACCCGGCG
>NW_001510127.1:0-3307 GCF_000149645.3 Aspergillus fischeri NRRL 181 | reverse complement strand
GGTTTTTCGCGGATCATCGAATTAAATAACATACTTCACTACTGGTTTCAGAAACGGTCTAATGATTTCAGTTTATATGTTGCCATATTACTCTTGAGGTGGAATGCTTACACTTTCATTTATAGACTAAATATTATCTAGCCTATGACATTCATCATTTTCTGCTTGGACTACTAGGGTATCTAATCCTTATTGCTACCCAAGCCTTCGTCCCTCAACGTCAGTTTTTACATAGAAGGATGCCTTCGCCGTTACCAGTCCTTCTGGTATCAAAGTATTTCATCACTACTCCAGAAATTCTTCCTTCTCTCATAAAACTCTAGTAAAAAAGTACTCATTTAGAGTTTAATTTACCGTCTAGGTACCCTTTAAACCTAATAAAGATGACTAACACTAGTCTTCTACGTATTACCGCGACTGCTGGCACGTAATTTGGTCAAGACTTATAAATAGGAAATTGTCATTATCATTATCCTATTTAGAATTTTATACGAGTTAATCGTTACTGTATTACTATAATACACTTACATTCTTCCAAGTTACTGGTTCAGCCTTTCGGCCATTGACCAATATTCCTCACTGCTGTACTAATACGCATTGGGGTTTTTTCAGACCCAATGTGGTCGATCGACCTCTCAGTCACGACTACGGATTTAAGCTAGAAAAGTCATTACCTTTCCTACTACTCTCCGAGATAAAGATTAACATCTTAAAGCGGACTTTTTATTTTCCTTTCTTTTTATAAGGGATTTTTCCCCTTACTTTAAGGTAGCCAAATTATCTTTTACTCACCTGTACACCACTACTATTCAGTTTATTAAACTAATTAGTCGTTCGATTAGCATGTGTCAAGTACTTGGACAGCGTTCAATCAGAGCCATCATCAAACTCAAAATTTATTTTAGATTTAATGGTATATAGCATACCTATATTGCATGATACATAATTTTTTTTTTTTATTAAGTAAAATTTTTAAGAAAGATATAATTAAGCCGGTTCCTGTTCAAAATTTTAATAATTCTAAATTAAAACTTAGCATAGGGTTATTGTTCGCAATTATTATAATATTTTTTATTATGTGTTTATAATAATTATTAGTTTCTGTTAAGATCCTTATATTTCTATAATGCTTGATATTCAAGCATATATGCCTAAAAAGTTGTGGACTTTCCTATTTTCATAAAATTTTATATCTTTGTTAATATTATCTTGGGTTACACTATATAATCAGATTTTAATTTAATATTCTTTTATTAAAATTATTAATCCTAAAATGATTAAAGAGAACTAGATTAGTGTAAGTCTAATCCATCTTTAACATAAGAACAAGTTAAAACTACGAAAACTTGAGCTTGAATAAATGCAATAGCTAACTCTAATCCAGAGAATGCTATAATAAATGCTAAAGGTATTAAACCTAAGAAGAAGAATAATACACCACTAGTCATAATATTGTATGTAAATCCACTTAAAATAGATAATAACATGTGACCTGATAGTATATTAGCTGCAAGTCTTAATCCTAATGATACATTTCTAGATAAGTATGAAATGAATTCGATTAAAACTAATAAAGGTAATAATGCTAAAGGACAACCTGAAGGTACAAATAATGAGAAGAATTTTAACCCATGTCTTTGGAATCCTAAGAATGTTGCACCTAAAACAACAGTGAAACTCATTGAGAATGTTAAGATAAAATGTGATGTTGATGCAAAACTATATGGTACTAATCCTATTAAATTATTTGCTAATATGAATATAAATAATGCATATATAAATGGGAAATATAATTGCCCTTTTGTTGGATTAAGTTGACTTACTACTATACTATGCACTGTTGCATACATACTTTCTTGACTTATTGATCAGTTATTTGGTATTATTTTATTATTATTTGTAGCTAATAAGCTATATGTTAAAATTAAAAATAAACCTATTGATAAGTATAAACCTATATTTGTTAATGATAAATGAATGTTACCAAATAAATTGGCATTTAGAGAAAATAAATCTCTAACTTCGAATTGGTCTAAAGGACTTAAGACAAAATCTAAATGACGCATAACTATTCTATGTTAATTATATATTTAAAAAATTGATTTATTAAAAAATTATTATTAATTTTTTTCTATTAAATTATATATTTTTGTATATATATATATATAATTTATTTATACGAAACTATATACATGTCTAATTTATATATATATAAATATATATATTATTTCACTTGTATATTAATTGCATTAAATTATTATATTTAATGGATAAGGTTATGAATATAATTTATTTACTATTGTATTAGTATAAAGCTATAAAAGAATTAATATATTTTATTATTTAAACAGGTAAATTTATCTATTCTCACCTTCCTTGAAATAATAAGTTTTTATTAGTATGTTATATTCCACTATAATTTATTTATATAAATACGTGAAATAAAAATACGTACAAATTTAGGTAATATGTATTTAGTAAATGTGTATATTAATACTGTTAATACTACAAAAGCAAATACTACTTGATTTACAAAAAAGAAAGGTACTAATTGTGGCATATTTATTTTTATTTATATTATAGGTAATTTCTTTTTTTATACCTTGACTTTTTAGATTTTAAGGTAATGCGTCCTAGTTTAAAAACAAATATAAAGATATTAATATCTAGATTTAAGCCCTTAAGATGAATCGAACATCTATCAAAATATTAACAGTATTCCGCTCTACCGTTGAGCTATAAGGGCTAATATATAAATATATATATTCTTATCCAAGACTCGAACTTGGATCAAAATATTAGAAGTATTCTGCTCTACCATTGAGCTAATAAGAATTATATATATATATGTTTATATATATAATTATTTTTGTTTAAAATTTAATAAAAAAGTATAAAATTAGTTTATACTATATATTAAAGAAGAAACTGAATAATGTAATCCATCTAATATTGGTGCTGGATAAATACCAAACAATACTGTTAGTATAACAAATACTAATAACATAATAAATTCTCTTCTAGTTACATCACCTATATTTTCTACAAAATAAATAGAGTATGAACCACCAAAAACTATTCTATTATACATAAATATTGTATAAGCAGCTGAGAATACTATTGAAGTACTAGCTAAAACACCTAATATAGGCATTCTTTCAAATACTCCATATAATGACATAAATTCACCTAAGAAATTTAGAGTTAAAGGAGTACCACTATTACCTAAACCTAATATGAAGAATAATACAGAGAATATAGGCATAACTTGAGCCATACCTCTATAATATGTTATTAATCTAGTAGA
>NW_001510123.1:0-2207 GCF_000149645.3 Aspergillus fischeri NRRL 181 | reverse complement strand
AATACTTTTATTTTAATAGTGATATTTTTACACAACCATTAGTATTAAAATTAAGAAGAAAAAGAAAACTATTAAGATATCTTAAAGCTTTAGTAAGAAAAGCAAAAATTAAAAAAATTAAATTAAATGAAAGATCTAAATATTTCTTTGAATTAAATAATTTATTTACTGTAAATAATCTTGATACTACTAATAATTTACTTAATAATTTAATAGAGGAAAATAAAACAAGTTCAAAATATCTTAAAAAAATAGTATTAAATAATATTAAATATAAAAGAGTATCAGGTGTTAGAATAGAAGCTGCAGGTAGATTAACTAGACGTTATACTGCTTCAAGATCTCAACATAAAGTTAGATATAAAGGTAATTTAGTAAATGCCTATTCTTCTATTAAAGGTTATCCTTCATCTGTAATAAGAGGAAATTATAAACCTAATTTACAATATACTAAATTAAATTCTAAATCTCGTATTGGATCTTTTGGAGTTAAAGGTTGAGTAAGTGGTACTTAATTAACTTTTTTAATCATTCCTCCTCCTATAAAATAGTTAATAAAGATGATGAAATAGTCTGAACCATTTTGAGAAAAGTGGAAATAAAAGGAAAAACCTTTTATGATAACATAAATTGAACAGGCTAATTTGCGCAAGAGAGTACAAATTGAGTGCGCGGTTTGGCACCTCGATGTCGGCTTAGCTCATCCACATGAATGCAAAAATCATGAAGGGTTCGACTGTTCGTCGATTAAAGAGCTACATGAGCTGGGTTTAATACGTCGTGAGACAGTATGGTTTCTATCTTCTAGAGGGAATTAAAGTATAATAAAGATAGCCCCTTCGTACGAAAGGAGTTGGGTATATTGACCTATGGTTTACCTGTTGTTTATGCTATATATTATATATTATATACTATATAATATATCGTTTACTTATACTTAAGTAAATTGTTCACATAGGCATGGCAGGAAGGCTACGTCAGTTAAAGATAAGTGCTGAAAGCATTTAAGCGCGAAGCTTACTTTAGGATACTTTTAAACGTAGTAGAACACTACGAGTATAATTGTTATAACCCTTCGGATATAACGATTAATAGGCTTTAGTTGTATTAATTTTAATATTTTTAGACATAAAGTACTAATTATTAAAATACTAAATATTTCACATATCATATAAATTAAATTTAGCCTGGTTAGCATAAAAGTAATGCAACCGTTTGTAATCGGTAGAAGCAAGTGCGATACTTGCACTGGGCTATTAAATAAAGACCCAATGGTCAAGTTTGGTTAAGACATAACATTTTCACTGTTAGTGCGGGAGTTCAAATCTCCCTTGGGTTGAAAGAAATTAGCTCAGTTGGTAGAGCTGTCGCTTTACACGCGAAAGGTCAGGTGTTCGAGTCACCTATTTCTTATCGAGTTATCTATTTCTTATTTATATGCGGGTTGATGTAATAGTAACATAGATGGCTCATGACCATAATATTTAGGTGCAACCCCTAAACCCGCAACCAAAGGCTATAGCTTAATAGGTAAAGCGGACCACTCATGATGGTTTGAGTAAATGTTCGAGTCATTTTAGTCTTAAATAATCCGAGTGCTGGAATTGGTAGACAGTCTTAACTTAAGCTTAAGTGACGCAAGTCGTAAACGTTCGAATCGTTTCTCGGATAGGGGTTATAGTTTAACTGGTAAAACGGCGATTTTGCATATCGTTATTTCAGGATCGAGTCCTGATTACTCCATTATTATATTTTTATAGTTACTCCATTATTATATTTTTATAGTTACTCCATTATTATATTTTTATAGTTACTTCATTATTATATTTTATAGCTTGAGAAGCTCAATTGGTAGAGCGGATCACTGAAGATGATTAGGTTATAAGTTCAAGTCTTATCTCGAGCATTAGATGGGTATGCTGAAATTTGGTAACCAGGTTCCGCTTAGGACGGAATAGTTTTAACTTTACAAGTTCAAGTCTTGTTACCCATATTATTTAATTAATACTTTATATTATATGTTGTCGACTAATCGGTAAGTCATAAATTTTTGGTATTTACTATTGGGTGTTCGAGTCGCCCCAACATAATTTTTATTTTATAAAAAAAAATTATATTTAATTTTTAATTAATTTAAATTATATTTTAAGAGCCAAAGTAGTTTAATGGTAGAACAATAATTTCATGAATTAAGAATGAGAATTCGA
>NW_001510109.1:0-1616 GCF_000149645.3 Aspergillus fischeri NRRL 181 | reverse complement strand
ATATGCACTTACCACATAAGGGTAAACTAATAATATTTCTAAATCAAATAATAAAAATAATAGAGCAAATATAAAGAAAGATATACTGAACTGTGTTCTATTCTGTCCTAAGAAAGAATGGAAACCACATTCAAAAGCACTATCTTTTTCTTGATATGGGTTATGAGGAGAAAGAATTAAATTAACCGCTAACAAAATTATTGCTAGTACTGGTATTAAAAATAAGAAAAAAGTTGTTGTTGTCATGATATACAAACATATTTGTTTTTGCTTAATTAATTGAGAACTACTGTTATTAAATCAACATATAATTATTTAAAATAAATTACTAATTTTTAAAAGTATAATAAAAAATATATATATATTTTTTTGCAAATATAAATACACATATAATATGAAAAAAAAAATTAAAAACAAAAGAATATAAATATGAAAATAATTCTTTTTTCTACTAAATAAAATATTAATTAATATAAATATATTAAACGTCATTACTGGTAAAAATTCATAAGGGTGTAATAAATAATAAAATTTTAAATAATTTTATTACTATATTGACACTTAAATACACCTTTTAGGTGTATTTCCTTTTTTCATCCTATTGTTATCTAGATGTTTTATATTGATATAAAACTAAGGAAAAGGAATTATAATACTCTATATGTTAAATGTTAGTAATGACGATTTTTATTGATAACAATAAGGTTTTACCTCTAAATTTGGATTATGTAAAACTAGTCCTTACCCTTAAAGAGAAAGGACAAAGGTGATAGGAGACTTTTAAAAGAAATATTTTATCTATCAATTTTTTTTTAGTAGTGTTATATCAATCATTTTTTTTTATACTAAAAAGGTTTTGATTAAATAAAAATTATATATTAAGCAACATATAATAATAAGAAAGCCATCATTAATGCGAATAATCCAGTAGCTTCAGCAAAAGCGAAACCTAAGATAGCATATGAGAATAATTGTCCTCTTAATGAAGGATTTCTAGCAACACCTAGTATTAATGCACCGAATACAACACCGATACCTACACCAGCACCAATTAAACCTGTTGTAGCCAATCCTGTTCCAATAATTTTAGCAGCTTGTAGCATTTTAGATTAAATATTTGTGTACAACCATTTAAGTAAGGTAACCTTAACTAATAAAGAATTATTTATAAACACTAAAACTTAAATATAATATATATAATCAAATGTGTGTAAGATTTAAATCTTATTGTATCTTATTATATTTTAATATGTTTTACAATAAATAGCTATAAATTAATTAATTAATTAATTTATTAAATTATTATCTTGTAAAATATCATGTTTAATAATATA
This sequence comes from Aspergillus fischeri NRRL 181, assembly GCF_000149645.3. Taxonomy (NCBI): domain Eukaryota; kingdom Fungi; phylum Ascomycota; class Eurotiomycetes; order Eurotiales; family Aspergillaceae; genus Aspergillus; species Aspergillus fischeri. The sequence continues at coordinate 282 of NW_001510109.1, read as the reverse complement.
ATATATACCTTACATACAACTAATCAATTGATTGATTATATTTATAACTTCAGCACACTGATCTATTGAAGGTTCAGTTACTAATGCATGTTCTACGTCTATATTAGTTAAATTTTCATTTATTTGTTGAAGTAATTTTTTTAAATAATCTAAATTCTGACCAGTTTCATATAATTTATCTGCCACATCACTTATTTGATCTTTTTCAAAGTTAGTAGAGATTTCTTTTATTGATTTTTCACCAGTATTTTCATCAATATAACCTATAAATTTATCTTTAAA
>NW_001510105.1:0-1995 GCF_000149645.3 Aspergillus fischeri NRRL 181 | reverse complement strand
ATGTCGGCTTAGCTCATCCACATGAATGCAAAAATCATGAAGGGTTCGACTGTTCGTCGATTAAAGAGCTACATGAGCTGGGTTTAATACGTCGTGAGACAGTATGGTTTCTATCTTCTAGAGGGAATTAAAGTATAATAAAGATAGCCCCTTCGTACGAAAGGAGTTGGGTATATTGACCTATGGTTTACCTGTTGTTTATGCTATATATTATATATTATATACTATATAATATATCGTTTACTTATACTTAAGTAAATTGTTCACATAGGCATGGCAGGAAGGCTACGTCAGTTAAAGATAAGTGCTGAAAGCATTTAAGCGCGAAGCTTACTTTAGGATACTTTTAAACGTAGTAGAACACTACGAGTATAATTGTTATAACCCTTCGGATATAACGATTAATAGGCTTTAGTTGTATTAATTTTAATATTTTTAGACATAAAGTACTAATTATTAAAATACTAAATATTTCACATATCATATAAATTAAATTTAGCCTGGTTAGCATAAAAGTAATGCAACCGTTTTGTAATCGGTAGAAGCAAGTGCGATACTTGCACTGGGCTATTAAATAAAGACCCAATGGTCAAGTTTGGTTAAGACATAACATTTTCACTGTTAGTGCGGGAGTTCAAATCTCCCTTGGGTTGAAAGAAATTAGCTCAGTTGGTAGAGCTGTCGCTTTACACGCGAAAGGTCAGGTGTTCGAGTCACCTATTTCTTATCGAGTTATCTATTTCTTATTTATATGCGGGTTGATGTAATAGTAACATAGATGGCTCATGACCATAATATTTAGGTGCAACCCCTAAACCCGCAACCAAAGGCTATAGCTTAATAGGTAAAGCGGACCACTCATGATGGTTTGAGTAAATGTTCGAGTCATTTTAGTCTTAAATAATCCGAGTGCTGGAATTGGTAGACAGTCTTAACTTAAGCTTAAGTGACGCAAGTCGTAAACGTTCGAATCGTTTCTCGGATAGGGGTTATAGTTTAACTGGTAAAACGGCGATTTTGCATATCGTTATTCAGGATCGAGTCCTGATTACTCCATTATTATATTTTTATAGTTACTCCATTATTATATTTTTATAGTTACTCCATTATTATATTTTTATAGTTACTTCATTATTATATTTTATAGCTGGAGAAGCTCAATTGGTAGAGCGGATCACTGAAGATGATTAGGTTATAAGTTCAAGTCTTATCTCGAGCATTAGATGGGTATGCTGAAATTTGGTAACCAGGTTCCGCTTAGGACGGAATAGTTTTAACTTTACAAGTTCAAGTCTTGTTACCCATATTATTTAATTAATACTTTATATTATATGTTGTCGACTAATCGGTAAGTCATAAATTTTTGGTATTTACTATTGGGTGTTCGAGTCGCCCCAACATAATTTTTATTTTATAAAAAAAAATTATATTTAATTTTTAATTAATTTAAATTATATTTTAAGAGCCAAAGTAGTTTAATGGTAGAACAATAATTTCATGAATTAAGAATGAGAATTCGATTTTCTCCTTTGGCTAATAGGAATAAATTTTCTATTTTTAAATATTTATAGTATATATATATATATTGTGTTTTTAAAACACTAATTTAATAATAATAATATGATAGTATTAAATAATAAATACTTTTCTAATAAAAAATTTATAGGGAATAATTTAATTGTTCATTATTCTACAGTTAAGCCTATAAAAATTTATGAAAATTCTTTATTAAGTAAGGTTAATGTTTTAAAAGAAAATAGTTTAATTGGTAGAAGAATAATTTTATGAATTAAGAATGAGAATTCGAGTTTATCTCCCGGCTAATTAATAACTATATAAATTTTATAAACATTAATGCTATTTGTTATCTTTAGTTTAAATTTAAATGACTAATTAATTACTAATTAAAACTTAATTATTAATTATTAATACTATTAGTTATGTTTAGTTTAAATTTAACTGTCGCTTTACACGTATAAAGTCGGGTGCTTGAGT
>NW_001510104.1:0-1865 GCF_000149645.3 Aspergillus fischeri NRRL 181 | reverse complement strand
CCAGCAGGGATATCAGGTGGTGACCTGCCAGCGGTTTTTCCCATCCCGAAAAGGGTCCCATTATATCTGGGTGCCATGCCCCAACCAGCAGCCTGAGGAGCAAGCCCGGACCGCACCCACTGCCCACATCCAGGCCACCGTTGATGCCGTGATCCAGGCATGGGAGCAGGTCCAGGCCCAGGCCAAGGCCGATCAGGCCATCCAAGCCAGCCAGTTGACTGACGCGAACCCCTGGCTGCGGATGACTCGGTGGGCTGACTACCTGCAGGGCATCCAGGCACGTGACCTGCTTGCTAGCATGGCAGCCCCGGAGGAAGACCCCATGGATGCCACTGAGCAGGGGGTGCAGGTGATCTGGGATACTATGGAGCAGGTGGCCCGCAAGAGCCAGCGGACGGTCCAGCATTGCGGCCAGGCCATCCGGGTGGAAGCCGTCCGGTCTGAAAAGGGGCAGACCCCGCACCGGCCACTGCTGGCATATATAGATGAGGCCGTGATCAAGAAGCATGTGCAGCCATGGCAGCAGATATTAGCATTTATTGCCCGGACCCAGGCCCCGCATGACTGGGCCAGCCCCCGATATGGGATGACCGCACGGCAGCGCCAGAAATGGCGGCAGCTATGGCAGCTCGCTAGCCAGGCCCCAGGCAGCCAGGGCAGCCAGGCCGCAGTGCCAGGGGACCTAGAGGCATGGGCCATGACTGCTATAGAAAAAGCATGCTTAGAATTTTGCATTGAGCTGCTCAACCAGCGCCATCGCAGCCATGAATATGAGAGTGCATTAGTATGCGCCATGGCTGTGCTGGGCCAGGGTGAGGCCGGCTGGCGCGACCCCGAGAGCTACCCCCCGATATTATCCCGCGTGATCAAGGTGGCCCGATTCATGGTGGTGCAGAAGCATTATGGATGGACCCCAATCCATGGCAGATCATTCAGACCTGGGCGCGGAAGGACCAGAGCGCAGAATGGGTGCTGGCCAGCGCGGATGATCAACTCGGGGAGATTGATGAGGGATATGGCAGCGATGACCCCCCATCCACCCCAGGGGCCCCATCATCGCCCCCGTCATCCATCCATAGTGATGACCCATTGCCCGCGGTCCACATTCGCCCGAGCCGCCGGCCATTCCAGGAGCAGGTGACATGGATGATGCACCAGTTTATGATCCGTGGGACCCACGGCCCCATGGAGACATTGTTGGACTGGCGCACATATGGATTAAAGGTCCATTATAATCATACGGCCCCCGGCCATGTGACATGGATGGGGGAGGACCAACTGTTATACCAGCAGATGGCATTCACCATGGGGGATTTTCGGGGGTTCATCCATGGGTTAGTCACGGCGGCGCGGGAGATACTAGGCCAGTTATGCATGCAGGACCATGCGCAGATGCCCCCCATTCCATGGACGGCATTATATGACGATCCCAGCCAGAGCCAGGCTGGGTGGAACTTTTTGCACGACGCACGGACCCAGTGGCCGGTGGATGGGACCCACTGGATGATCGACCGGCTGCGGGCCGAGCCGGCCATGCAGCGGCATTTCCTGCGGGGGGGCCGATTCCACCCTGGTGCCATCCAGCAGTATTGGCAGCGCGTGGCCCAGTTTAAGGAGAAATTAGCCGTTATGGTGCATGTGACAGCAGGGCAGCCGGCCCGGGCCCCAGAGCTATTAAGCATTCAGCATTGCAACACTGCGAATAGTCAACAGCGGAATATATATATTGAGGATGGCATGGTGACGTTTGTGACGGCATATCATAAGGGGTTCCATGCTAGTAATGATGTGAAGATCATCCATCGATATGTGCCGCGGGAGGTCGGGGAGTTGGTGGTATGGTATATCTGGCTGGTGATGCCATT
>NW_001510100.1:0-1738 GCF_000149645.3 Aspergillus fischeri NRRL 181 | reverse complement strand
AATTTACTAAATAGTTATGAGCTAAAACATATCTACAGAAAGTATGTTCGTCATAGATATCTATTTTACCTCCATTTAACAAAATTTCAGCCCGTTCAAATTTATACCCAGGTTTATAATAAACACTACCCTTAAGACCTAATCCTGTGTAGTCTTTTCTACCATATAATCTAGAAAAATATTTATCAAATACACTCTCTATATCCACCTTTCTAACACCCTCACCATCACGTTGATAATAATCACTACTAATAGCTAAATATGTATGAAAATCAGAAGGTGGACCAGGTGGACCAGGAGGTCCACCTGAACCTGGTGAACCTCATAACGGTATTTTTGGTACAAAACTAGCTGAATTAGGTTTAGGTGGTCAGCTATTTATAATTAATTAATTTTCAATATAATTCATTAAGAAAAAATATAAATAAGTTTCACAACCTAAATTATTATAAGAGATAAATTTTAATAATAAAAATAATAATGCATAAAATACCCGAGATATTATAATAATAGAAAAAATCTTATGATTATTAATTATTAAGTAATTTTGTATTAATATTATTCTTGTTATCATTATCATTTTAATCTTAGTAGTAAATGATAAATTTTCATTTCATATATTTTTACTGACTAGCACTGTAATATATTATTTATATTTGTGTACAACCATTTAAGTAAGGTAACCTTAACTAATAAAGAATTATTTATAAATACTATTGCAAATACAACCAGAACTAACCTTCCATTTGATCTCTTAATCATAATAAGAAATCTTTAATAGACACTGATTGAATTGCAATAGGCATAGAACTATGTAAAATACCACAGATTTCTGAACATTGTCCAAAGAATGTTCCTGGACGATTTACATAAACAGATGCCTGGTTTAATCTACCCAGGGTATGCATCTGCTTTAATACCTAAAGAGGACAAGCATAAGAATGTATAACATCAGCAGCTGAAATTACAAATCTTGTATGAGTTAACTCTGGTATAATTACTCTATTATCAACTTCTAACATTCTAAATTGACCATCTTCTAAGTCACTTTCTGGAACTATGTAAGAATCAAACTCAATAAATTCGTTATCTTCATTTGTAAAATCAGGATATTGGTAACTTCAATATCATTGATGACCTTCAGCATAAACAACTAATGAAGGATCCATAACTTCATCCATTAAATATAATAATTTGAATGAAGGGAATGCGATTAATATTAATATAAACGCAGGTGTAATAGTTCAAATTAATTCTATTAAAGTACCATGATTCATATATTTATGTGCTATAGGTGATTTTGTAGCTACAAAATTTCTTATTACAGTTATCATCATTCATGTAACTGTGAATAAAATAATAGCTAAATAAAACATAATATTATTATGTAATTCTTCTATTCCTTCCATTTGAGGTGATGCACTATCTTGGAAGAATATTCCTCAAGGAGTTGGAGCATCTAATAGTAAATGTCCTTTTAATATATCTAAAAGCATTTTTATATCTATATTATTTATTCATTTATTTTTATTACTAGTCCATAATCTTAAACCATGGTAATTACCATGAAAACTAGATCAATTTAATTAAGTTTTATCTATTTAACTATAAATTAAAGAATAACCATTTCAAGATTTATAATTAAAGTTAAATACTTGTCTACTTTCAATTTTTAAAGCATTTTTACCTAACTCAAAGGCAAAACCTAAAGTTAATACAAGGAAAAATACTAACATTA
>NW_001510098.1:0-1841 GCF_000149645.3 Aspergillus fischeri NRRL 181 | reverse complement strand
AATCCTAAGAATGTTGCACCTAAAACAACAGTGAAACTCATTGAGAATGTTAAGATAAAATGTGATGTTGATGCAAAACTATATGGTACTAATCCTATTAAATTATTTGCTAATATGAATATAAATAATGCATATATAAATGGGAAATATAATTGCCCTTTTGTTGGATTAAGTTGACTTACTACTATACTATGCACTGTTGCATACATACTTTCTTGACTTATTGATCAGTTATTTGGTATTATTTTATTATTATTTGTAGCTAATAAGCTATATGTTAAAATTAAAAATAAACCTATTGATAAGTATAAACCTATATTTGTTAATGATAAATGAATGTTACCAAATAAATTGGCATTTAGAGAAAATAAATCTCTAACTTCGAATTGGTCTAAAGGACTTAAGACAAAATCTAAATGACGCATAACTATTCTATGTTAATTATATATTTAAAAAATTGATTTATTAAAAAATTATTATTAATTTTTTTCTATTAAATTATATATTTTTGTATATATATATATATAATTTATTTATACGAAACTATATACATGTCTAATTTATATATATATAAATATATATATTATTTCACTTGTATATTAATTGCATTAAATTATTATATTTAATGGATAAGGTTATGAATATAATTTATTTACTATTGTATTAGTATAAAGCTATAAAAGAATTAATATATTTTATTATTTAAACAGGTAAATTTATCTATTCTCACCTTCCTTGAAATAATAAGTTTTTATTAGTATGTTATATTCCACTATAATTTATTTATATAAATACGTGAAATAAAAATACGTACAAATTTAGGTAATATGTATTTAGTAAATGTGTATATTAATACTGTTAATACTACAAAAGCAAATACTACTTGATTACAAAAAAGAAAGGTACTAATTGTGGCATATTTATTTTTATTTATATTATAGGTAATTTCTTTTTTTATACCTTGACTTTTTAGATTTTAAGGTAATGCGTCCTAGTTTAAAAACAAATATAAAGATATTAATATCTAGATTTAAGCCCTTAAGATGAATCGAACATCTATCAAAATATTAACAGTATTCCGCTCTACCGTTGAGCTATAAGGGCTAATATATAAATATATATATTCTTATCCAAGACTCGAACTTGGATCAAAATATTAGAAGTATTCTGCTCTACCATTGAGCTAATAAGAATTATATATATATATGTTTATATATATAATTATTTTTGTTTAAAATTTAATAAAAAAGTATAAAATTAGTTTATACTATATATTAAAGAAGAAACTGAATAATGTAATCCATCTAATATTGGTGCTGGATAAATACCAAACAATACTGTTAGTATAACAAATACTAATAACATAATAAATTCTCTTCTAGTTACATCACCTATATTTTCTACAAAATAAATAGAGTATGAACCACCAAAAACTATTCTATTATACATAAATATTGTATAAGCAGCTGAGAATACTATTGAAGTACTAGCTAAAACACCTAATATAGGCATTCTTTCAAATACTCCATATAATGACATAAATTCACCTAAGAAATTTAGAGTTAAAGGAGTACCACTATTACCTAAACCTAATATGAAGAATAATACAGAGAATATAGGCATAACTTGAGCCATACCTCTATAATATGTTATTAATCTAGTAGATGATCTGTCATATAAAACTCCTCCTGCACAAATAAATAATCCTGATGAAACAAAACCATGAGCTAAACCTAAAAGTATTGAACCTTCAATACCTTGTATTGTATTACTAAATGCACCTATTAAGTAAACAGCTGCATGAGATACAGATGAATATGCAATAAGTTCTTTAATATCTA